>NW_013858615.1:0-345 GCF_000517525.1 Limulus polyphemus
CTCCAGAAGACTTATCTATTACCAACAGATTTAACCAAAGCAATAAATGTCAAGAAAAAACCTAATGTCATTATTGGTATAATCATTATTGGTATAATTTCTTGACAAGACACTTCTCTGAATTTCTATAGTGGTGATTCAATGGATGATAGTAACTCCAGAAGACTTATCTATTACCAACAGATTTAACCAAAGCAATAAATGTCAAGAAAAAACCTAATGTTAAGAATAAACAGACGAAACTATTGTACCTATATTATACTCCCCTTTTCCTTTGCTTTCAGTGGTTGAATTAGTGGTGTTTCGCAGAGGTTGCTGCATGTATAGGTATGCTGGTTTTCTAAG
>NW_013858616.1:0-345 GCF_000517525.1 Limulus polyphemus
TAGTTAATTGGGAAACAATTCTGTGCACTAGGAAAAATTTCCGGTTGTGAAGTTATCATTTGTATACCAATGTTTGATTTCTTTTGTTCTCCACAGGAATCGTTTTAAAAAAAGGATGAAGTATGGATAAAAAAAAATGCATTCACGACGTAGCTAAATTAGTATACTTATTCGGGACATTTTATTGGTTTTAGTCGAATAAAGATAAAACGCATGTACAATTTTCCTAGTTTAAGAAATAAGTTTTTACTTTATGCTAAACGTTTATATATCCACTTACTGAAAATCGCAACAAATCGTTAATATATATGTAATTATCATGATATATAATTATAGTACTTTGGC
>NW_013858617.1:0-345 GCF_000517525.1 Limulus polyphemus
CTTATCCAGAAACGTTTTGTAATAGCCGCCAAGATGACTGGGATGTCTTACTCCCTCTTCTGTTGATGGCCTATAGAACAGCAGAGCATGAAGCCACTGGATACACTCGGTCGGAAACTTCGGTTGCCAGTAGATCTGATAACAGGACGCTCACCTTACGAAGGGTTGTCTGAAAATGTGCCAGAGTTCGTTAAAGTGTTATCTGAAAAGATGGATGATATTCACCATCAAGTGCGTTCAAACTTGAAAACGTCTGCTGATTCGATGAAGTTATCTTATGATAAGAGATCTACTGAAGTCAGCTTTGTACCAGGAGACATGGTGCGGTTGTATAATCCCAGGAAA
>NW_013858618.1:0-345 GCF_000517525.1 Limulus polyphemus
ACAGAGATATCGTATTGTGCTGGACATCAAACATTCAAGCCTATAGGTACAGAGATATCATCTTGTGCTGGACATCAAACATTCAAGTCTACAGGTACAGAGATATCGTATTGTGCTGGACCTCAAACATTCAAGCCTACAGGTACAGAGATATCGTCTTGTGCTGGACATCCAACATTCAAGTCTACAGGTACAGAGATATCGTATTGTGCTGGACATCAAACATTCAAGTCTACAAGTACAGAGATATCATTATGTGCTGGACATCAAACATTCAAGTCTACAGGTACAAAGATGTCGTCTTGTGTTGGACATCAACATTCAAGTCTACAAGTAAAGAGATGT
>NW_013858619.1:0-345 GCF_000517525.1 Limulus polyphemus
TGAAAAATTCAAGGAATCTATCTTAATTGAACAAAACAACCCTACCCTAAACCAACACCCTGGGGTGCCAAGATATCTCTTCTAGGTTGTGCAACAATATCCGGTCATGTAACCTCTTTGTTCCATACTGTATATATCTGTGTCAGTGTAAACTACTTGTACCTGATGATGACAAAACCTTGTCGAAACGTTCTACATTTGCTGTTATGTTAAACTTTTATTAAAGTGTTTCTTCATTACCCATTCTGTACCAAGATATACTCTTCGTTAAGTGGGCAGAAAAGAAGCAAGTCCAGGAACACAGTACAGAAAAGGGAAATGTTTTATGGTGTAGTGTGCCTAAGG
>NW_013858620.1:0-343 GCF_000517525.1 Limulus polyphemus
TACATGGTAAATAAAACTTCTGATTAAAGATTCACATCGTTATATATATGGTAAATAAAAACTTCTGATTAAACATTAACATCGATATATATATGTATGGTAAATAAAACTTCTGCTTAAAAATTCACATCGATATATATACAAATGGTATGTCAAAACCACTGAGTAAACATTAACAACGATACATATATATATATGTACACAAATATATGGTAAATAAAAACTTCTGTTTAAAAATTCACATCGATATATATATACATGTTATATAAAAACTTCTGAGTAAAAATTCACATCGATATATATATATATATGTATATGGTAATTACAAACTTCTGAGGAAAAA
>NW_013858621.1:0-345 GCF_000517525.1 Limulus polyphemus
TAAGGATCGAAGCTTAGTAGTATATTGTAAAGAAAGTTGCAAATGACGGAGGTGAAGAGAAGGTTCGTGGGACTCAGTGTACAAACTCTGGACTGGAGAAGTGCGAAAAGCACCGGTGCAGAGCCGAAGCCCCAGATGGTTAATGGGGTCCAGCATCTTCAGGGCCGAGGTCCTGGCGGAACCATAGACCAAAGACCCATAGTCCAGTTTGGATGGAATTAAAGCACGATAGATCCTGAGTATAGAACATCGATCCGCTCCCCAAGAGCTGGAAGAGAGGACACGGAAGATGTTCAGAGCCCTTGCACACTTGACTCGCAGCTGCTTGATGTGTGGAATGAAGCT
>NW_013858622.1:0-345 GCF_000517525.1 Limulus polyphemus
GTGCGAGAATGTTTTGTGTGACGTGGATTCGAACCCGCGACCCGCAGATTGCGAGTCGAGCTCCATAACCACCTGGCCATGCCGGGCCCTGGTTTTTAATCTTAATAGAACTTTTAGAAAGAGCATAGGGACAAATATTCGATTTTTCATGGTTAGATAAGAACAGAGATTGAGGGAAATACCTCAACTCTATATATTTTACATAATTTCGACACGTTTTGCTAGTAACTTATAAATGTTTCATGACTACCGAGCAATGCGCTCATGAACCTTTCTCGTCTATGTAGAAAACAGTGAAATATTGGTCAGTAAAAAAGGCTTAAGGCCTTACACATTTTTTTCGAC
>NW_013858623.1:0-345 GCF_000517525.1 Limulus polyphemus
ACAACACTGTCAGTATCCTACATTATGTCCTACAGTAAACAGTAAAAGATGTTACAAAAATCAACACTGTCAGTATCCTACATCATGTCCTACAGTCAACAGTAAAAGATGTTACAAAAGTCAACACTGTCAGTATCCTACATCATGTCCTACAGTCAACAGTAAAAGATGTTACAAAAGTCAACACTGTCAGTATCCTACATCATACCCTACAGTCAACAGTATAAGATGTTACAAAAGACAACACTGTCAGTATCCTACATTATGTCCTACAGTAAACAGTAAAAGATGTTACAAAAATGAACACTGTCAGTATCCTACATCATACCCTACAGTCAACAGTAA
>NW_013858624.1:0-601 GCF_000517525.1 Limulus polyphemus
TTTTCTCCATCTATTGAGAGATAACTGAACTTCCAAGTATTTTTCTTAATTTTTTCTTCATCTATTGAGAGATATCTGAACTTCCAAGCATTTTTTCTTAATATTTTTTTCCATCTATTGAGAGATAACTGAACTTCCAAGTATTTTCCTTATTATTTGTTTCTCCATCTATTGAGAGATAACTGAACTTCCAAGTATTTATTTTTATTTTTCCTAACATAGATATCACAGCTGAAAGTAAACAATCTATTTTTGGATTACTTTGGAGGCCAGCGAAGCTGGAACGGTTCTTCCTGGACGGTACAAGTACCCCGGAGCACTGAACCAACGTTTGGGGACCTTTCCAGCCTTCACCCCGGGTTACTGTATGTGCATACAATCATAACCCCATGCCGGGGTCAGAGGATTAATGGGGAGGACATCATATGGATTCCAGGCCATGAAATATGATACCACGCATACACATACAGCTCCAGGCTCGGCCCCACTGAAGATTTGAAAGAAAGAAGACCGCTATATAATGTATTGATTTGATGATTAAGAAACTGGTGTTATTAAACTGAAACATCAATAATATGTATACAGATCGTTCACTTGCAAA
>NW_013858625.1:0-343 GCF_000517525.1 Limulus polyphemus
ACACCAACCACTTCTGGTCTCCTTGAGGCCGACTTGTTGGTAATATTACTCCTACACTGGCTCCTCAAATGTCCGTGCTTTCCACAGTTCCAACAGCCTTTCTTGGTAGCAGCCTTTACTGCTGTATCATCTCCCCTGTGTTGAAGTTGCCAGCATTGAGCTCTCTTGTGCCCAGGTTTGTTACAGTGCCAGCAAAGTCCCTCAAACTTCTCTGAAAGCTGACCTTTTCTGGCCTTGAATCCAGATGACTGTACCAATCTCGGTACCTCTGTGCTGGACTTAACGTAGGATTCAAATTCGAGAGCTCTGGCCATCGCATCCTGCATGGTAGAGGGGTGTGCCT
>NW_013858626.1:0-345 GCF_000517525.1 Limulus polyphemus
TATATTTCCTGTATTGTGAAGTCCCTTGGATGTATAACTTACAACAATATATTTCTTGTATTGTGAAGTCCCTTGGATGTATAACTTACAAGAATATCTTTCCTGTATTGTGAAGTCCCTTGGAGGTATAACTTACAACAATATATTTCTTGTACTGTGAAGTCCCTTGGATGTATAACTTACAACAATATATTTCCTGTATTGTGAAGTCCCTTGGAGGTATAACTTACAACAACATATTTCTTGTATTGTGAAGTCCCTTGGATGTATAACTTAGAACAATATATTTCCTGTATTGGGAAGTCCCTTGGATGTATAACTTACAACAATATCTTTCCTGTATTG
>NW_013858627.1:0-345 GCF_000517525.1 Limulus polyphemus
CAACGATTTGTATATATATTGGTAAATAAAACTTCTGATTAAACATTCACATCGATATATATATATATATGTATGGTCAATAACAACTTCTGAGTAAACACTTACAACGATATATATATGTTAAATAAAACTTGTGATTAAACATTTAGATCGATATATATATAGATGGTAAATAAAATCTTCTTATTAAAGATTCACAACGATATATATATATATATATGGTAAATAGAAACTTCTGATGAAACATTCTCAACGATATATATATATATATATACGGTAAATAAAAACATCTGAAGTAAACTATTTAGAACGATACATATATATATATAGTACGGTAAAAACCTG
>NW_013858628.1:0-457 GCF_000517525.1 Limulus polyphemus
TTTTTTTTGTTGAATTTTTATTTCGCAAATCTACTCGAAGGCTATCTGCGCTAACTGACCCTAATTTCAAAATGCAAGACTAGAGATAAGGCAGATAATTAATATTACTCACTCTTGGGGTACTCTTTACCACAAAAAGTAGGACTGGCCGTCAAATTATAAGGCTTCCCCGGCTGAAAGCTCGAGCATGTTTCGTGATAGGTTTCGATCCCGCAATCAGCAGATCACGAGTATAGCACTCTAGCCACTAGGCCATGTTAGAGCACAAATAAAATGACTAGAAAGAAGAAATTGCTATCGCACTGGGGAGAAAGTTAAAGAAGAAATGTAAATGAATATATTTTTAAATGACGTACGGTAAAAGAGAAGGTGTTACAAAACAACACATAAAGAGGCTGAAAGAGAGAGAGAGACAGATTAATGAAGGTGAAAACATAACAAACAGACGAAACTATAT
>NW_013858629.1:0-747 GCF_000517525.1 Limulus polyphemus
AACTTAACTGTTGTTTTTTATTTTTTACTGGTTCTCATTGACGTTGTATAATAGTAGAGAACCTAACTATAGTTTTTTATGTTTTACTGGTTCTTATTCACGTTGTATAATAGTAGAGGAACCTAACTGTCGTTTTTTATGTTTTAATAGTTTTTTCACGTTGTATAATAGTAAAAGAACTTAACTTTTGTTTTTTATGTTTTAATGGTTATTCTTCACGTTTTATAATAGTAGAGGTACCTAACTGTTGTTTTTTATGTTTTACTGGTTATTCTTCACTTCTATAATACTAGATGAATTTAACTGTTTTTTTATGTTTTACTGGATCTTCTTTACGTTGTATAATACTAGAGGAACCTAACTGTTGTTTTTATATTTTACTGGATCTTTTTCACGTCGTATAATAGTAGAGGTACCTAACTGTTGTTTTTTATGTTTTACTGGTTATTCTTCACTTCTATAATACTAGATGAATTTAACTGTTTTTTTATGTTTTACTGGATCTTCTTTACGTTGTATAATACTAGAGGAACCTAACTGTTGTTTTTATATTTTACTGGATCTTTTTCACGTCGTATAATAGCAGAGAAACCTAACTATTGTTTTTTTTTGTGTTTTAGTGGTTTTTATTCGCGTATAGTAGTGGATCCTAACTGTTGTTTTTTTATGTTTTACTGGTTCTTCTTCATGTTGTATAATAGTAGAAGAACCTTACTGTTGTTTTTTATGTTTTTCTGGTTGTTCTTG
>NW_013858630.1:0-345 GCF_000517525.1 Limulus polyphemus
CAATGTCGTAACCTCGACACTTGATAACAGTGACAAAGATAGTAACAATGAAACATACCAACAGTGTCGTAACCTCGACACTTGATAACATTGACAAATATAGTAACAATGAAACACACCAACACAATGTCGTAACCTCGACACTTGATAACAGTGACAAAGATAGTAACAATGAAACACATCAACACAATGTCGTAACCTCGACACTTGATAACAGTGACAAAGATAGTAACAATGAAACACACCAACACAATGTCATAACCTCGACACTTGATACCAGTGACAAAGATAGTAACAATGAAACATACCAACAGTGTCGTAACCTCGACACTTGATAACACTGAC
>NW_013858631.1:0-343 GCF_000517525.1 Limulus polyphemus
CATTGTTTAAGTTTATTTATCTCAGAGCAAAGCCACATTGTTTAAGTTTGTTTATCTTAGAGCAAAGCCACATTGTTTAAGTTTGTTTATCTTAGAGCAAAGCCATATTGTTTAAGTTTGTTTATCTTAGAGCAAAGCCACATTGTTTAAGTTTGTTTATCTTAGAGTAAAGCCACATTGTTTAAGTTTGTTCATCTTAGAGCAAAGACACATTGTTTAAGTTTGTTTATCTTAGAGCAAAGCCACATTGTTTAAGTTTGTTTATCTTAGAGCAAAGCCACATTGCTTAAGTTTGTTTATCTTAGAGCAAAGCCACATTGTTTAAGTTTGTTTATCTTAGAGC
>NW_013858632.1:0-345 GCF_000517525.1 Limulus polyphemus
TTATTTAAACAGTATATCACAATGTGTACATCGTTCTCAAGATGCTACTTGCAGCCCCAGTGACTTTTTATCTGCTGATAGTTTTCAAAAATTGAAATTAATTAAAACCGATCTGAAATCCCTCGTGTCTCAGGATGGAGTTTCACATGATTGGCCACTCTCTTCACCGAAAGGAATGTTCCAAAAAGGCGAGTTTCCAGAAAGTTGTCAAATACTTTGTTTGTTTGTTTCTTTTTTTAAGCACAAAGCTACACAATGGGCTATCTGTGCTCTTCTCACCACGGGTATCGAAACCTGGATTCTAGAGTTGTAAGTCCGCAGACATACTGCTGTGCCACTGGGGGG
>NW_013858633.1:0-345 GCF_000517525.1 Limulus polyphemus
CTGTGTACTGTCAATAAGAAGACACAAGATTTAACGATACTGTGTACAGTCAATAAGAAGACACACGATTTAGCAATACTGTGTACGGTCAATAAAAGACACAAAATTTAACGATACTGTGTACTGTCAATAAAAGACAAAAGATTTAACGATACTGTGTTCTGTCAATAAGAAGACACAAAATTTAACGATAATGTGTACTGTCAATAAGAAGACACAAGATTTAACGATACTGTGTACTGTCAATAAGAAGACACAAGATTTAACGATACTGTGTACTTTCAATAAAAAGACACAAGATTTAACGATACTGTGTACTTTCAATAAGAAGACACAAGATTTAAC
>NW_013858634.1:0-532 GCF_000517525.1 Limulus polyphemus
TTCCTGATTCGTGACAACGCCCTGGTAAATAAGATCCCTAGGGGGTTCTGGTCGATCCTAAAGAAACTTTACATACCATAAAGTATGTTTCATAAACTTTTAAAGGACAGGTCGCATAATGGATGTAACTTTGTGCAACTTTTGAAAGTTTATCTATTTGGGAATGACTATCTGTTTCTATTTAAGTAATACTTGTGAAATTACTTTAAAACGTAACATCTTAAAAGATAAACAAGGACGTAAAAGCATAACGTTGAAGGATAGGTTGTACGTGATACATATTTGTTTTAGTTTAGTTCTGACTTTGACGTCATGTCTTTAATGTGGGTATTCGGTACTTACATGTGTTTCTTAATTCTTGTGGGCTATCAACCAAGCCCTTTAAAAAATATTAATTTTGTTTGTTATTTGCTTCGGACCCGAACAACATATTTATATATTTTGTTCTTCTCTCAGTGACGTCATCTATACTTTAAGAGTCCGAGTTTGGCCTAGTGGTTAAGGCGGATTCGGGGGTCTTGAGTTCTAGATT
>NW_013858635.1:0-343 GCF_000517525.1 Limulus polyphemus
ATAACAGGCTTGAAAGTCTCACACAATATTAGGCATTATATGAGCTTTGACAGGAATGAGTTAAAGTATCGTAGCTCTAATAATGGCTGGAGACGGCTTGAATGGGTAATGAAGAAAAACTTTAATATACGTTTAGCATAACAGCAAATGTACAACGTTTCGACAAGCTTTTGTCATCATCAGGTACAAGTAATTTACACTGACACGGATATACATGTATATATATATACAGTATGGAACAAAGAGGTCACATGACCGGACTGTTGCAAAACTTAGAAGAGGTATCTAGGCGCCCCGGGGTGTTGGTTTAGAGTGGGATTGGTTTGTTTAATTAAGATGGATT
>NW_013858636.1:0-345 GCF_000517525.1 Limulus polyphemus
CTGGAAAATCACTTGGATTAATTAATACTAAAGGAATATAGGACTGAAGAGTAAGTATTTTAATTACAATACACTGGAAAATCACTTGGATCAATTAATACTAAAGGAATATATGACTGAAGAGTAAGTATTTTAATTACAATACATTGAAAAATCACTTGGATCAATTAATACTAAAGGAATATAGGACTGAAGAGTAAGTATTTTAATTACAATACACTGGAAAATCACTTGGATCAATTGATACTAAAGGAATATGGGACTGAAGAGTAAGTATTCTAACTACAATACATTGAAAAATCACTTGGATTAATTAATACTAAAGGAATATATGACTGAAGAGTA
>NW_013858637.1:0-344 GCF_000517525.1 Limulus polyphemus
ACGTAAACAAGAACATATATATAAAAAACATTTGACGTAAACAAGACCATATATAAGAAACACTCGACGTAAACAAGACCATATATATGAAAAAACACTTGACGTAAACAAGAACATATATATAAAAAACACTTGACGTAAACAAGACCATATATATGAAAAACACTTGACGTAAACAAGACCATATATATAAAAAACACTTGACGTAAACAAGAACATATATATAAAAACACTTGATGTAAACAAGACGATATATATAAAAAACACTTGACGTAAACAAGAACATATATATAAAAAACATTTGACGTAAACAAGACCATATATAAGAAACACTCGACGTAAAC
>NW_013858638.1:0-341 GCF_000517525.1 Limulus polyphemus
CGTCACATTATAACGCCCCCAGGCTGAAAGGGCGAGCATGTTTGGTGGTATGGGGATTCGAACCCGCGACCCTCAGATTGCGAGTCGAGTGTCCCAACCACCTGGCCATGCCGAACAGGAACATGATGAACTAACTCTTCATGTACGGCAATGTCTTTCTCTACGTTTGAAAGTCATCTTAATATTATTGTTTCGTCTTGTTTTCTTGTAATACTTAGAAATAATAATAAAACACTGTAGCATCTACTGGGAAAATGTTACTTAAGTAAAAAATATACACTTAATTATAACATGAATAAAATAAAACAGTGCGTGTGTGAACGGGTGGAGTATGGGTAATC
>NW_013858639.1:0-522 GCF_000517525.1 Limulus polyphemus
ATACCGGGCCTGTAAGTAATGAGATAAGAAAGTATTAGGAGTATTCCACATACCAGCACACACAATGTTTTCCAGAGTGTATCAAGTGGCACAGAGAAGGTGGGTACGTGCTGGTCGACCAGCAGTGCCACCCTTCTATGCACTCATCCATCACACAACCTATCATTCTGATATAAAGAAAACTGCCGAAGGGTGACTGTATCAGCAGGTTTCAGGAATGTTTCCTGTAAGGAGAAACACGCAGGATGATAGGAGTCAATCAAGGCCTTAATGTCATCGAGATTAGAACGAAAGCCTCGACAGTTCCACTGCTTAGGAAAACAGGGTGGAGAACCCTTCAGTTTACGACTACGCCGTTTTTACTAGATGGGGGTCAATCTACCTCCATGGATCCTGCCCTTGAACGAGCGGGCAGATCTCTGTCATCAGAGTGAGAATCCAATGACTGAGGAAGTGATCGAATAATCGTCCTGCATTTAGGGGTCAAAGAAGGACCCACACGGACACCAGAGGCTGGTGCCC
>NW_013858640.1:0-474 GCF_000517525.1 Limulus polyphemus
AATTGATACTTATCATTAATTGATTACATTGAGTTATTTACCCAACAATAAACTATAATCTATATAATCGATACTTATAATTAATTGATCACATTAAGTTAATTACTTAACTATAAACTCTAATCTATATAATCGATACTTATAATTAATTGATCACATCAAGTTAATTACCCAACTGTAAACAAAAGCATCTTGTTATTCAGTTGTCCTGGACATAAAGTTTCTGAGTAAAATGCTTTCCTGTAGAGAGTTATTTTCTATATCTTTCTAGGAAATTGAAAACTACAATTGACGAATACAGCACACGAGTAGGACAGCAGGCTGTAGCTCTGATTGTAACTCCAGGAAAACCCCATAATAATTTCAAAGTGTTTGGTGCACATCCATTAGAAAATGTGGTATGTAAAAAGAAGTTTTTTTTATATTTTCTGCTTTTGTTCATTAAGATGTTATGTTTTCTCTACTTGATATACC
>NW_013858641.1:0-719 GCF_000517525.1 Limulus polyphemus
AATTAGTGGTTAATTAATCAAGGTTTAATTAATTAATTAGCTGTAAATTTAATCTAAATTCGTAATTAAAGTTTAGTTAGCGGTTAATTAATAAATGAATTATTCAATTAATGAGATATAAACAGTATGGAAATTAACAGTTAATATATAATTAGTGGGTTATTAATTAAAGATTAATTAATTATATAATTATATACCAATGATATGTAAATTATAATTATATATTTTATCATGGTTTATTAACTGTAGGTTAATATTGAATATTTACATTTTAAATACGATTACATCATCAACACCAGAGGGAACGTTTCTATTGCACATTGCTAGGTGACATCATATGATTAAGATAAATCTTAGCAATGGCCCTCTGGTAATGATGACATGACTTTTATAATAGCAAAAATATATACACAATGAAATAATAGGAAAAACTTTAGGCATTCGTCTGTATGAAAATAACAACATACGAATTATTTTAGTAAAATATAATATTGCTCTATAATGAATAAATGATTCAAACATATCACATATCTTACATTTTCAAATAGGTTATTCTTTCTCTTATATAAAAACCCTAATATGTTTAAGCAAGTATCCTTAATACATATGTTAGATAGCTCACAGACTTAATAATATTGAAACAAATAGTAAATAAATAGAGGTGGATGATGTTTCTACTAATCCTCATAGCAATGTCCTGTGAAAGTAAGTAAAAAAAA
>NW_013858642.1:0-345 GCF_000517525.1 Limulus polyphemus
AATCAAGATCAGCAGCTGCTTCTCTAAAATTCATTTTTGGGTCCTGAAGACGTTTCTGCACTCGATTGATAGGTGATAAAAGATTTCTCCAAAAATTCAAAAGTACAAGAAAATCAAATGTAAGCATGCGTTTTAGAATATTAGCACCACATTTTGTTTCAGCCGTGTTGCCATTCTCACTTAATTGCTCTAACAGTCCTAGCAATTCATCCAGTTTTCATGTACAACTTTTATTGCCTTTTCTCTTGCACTCCACCGTGATTCATGCTTGACAGAGATCTTAAGCTCTTGCTGCAGTTCGTCCCATTGAGTTGTTGAATGAGCAAAGAAAATATAAATGGCTTC
>NW_013858643.1:0-345 GCF_000517525.1 Limulus polyphemus
ATAAAATTTGAATTGATGATAATAAAAACACTTGGCAGTGTTATTACCTTTAAGTCCTTATTTGAGCACATTTGATTTTAAACGTGAATTCCTTATTCTTTAATTTTTTCTATATGACTAGATCAAAGTGCATGTCTTGACCTTTTACAATGACATTCAAAATATAATTAAACAATAGTTATTGTTAGAATTTTATTGGATTGTCAACATGGTTTCACCAAGGGAATATCTTGCCTTACAAATCTTTTGACATTCTTTGAAAACGGTTGCTGTTTATGTAGAATTTGGTGTATCTTTTTTTCTAGAAAGTAGTTTGAAAAAGTGCCACATAAAAGACTTGTAAAA
>NW_013858644.1:0-345 GCF_000517525.1 Limulus polyphemus
CACAACGCAATCCTTTAACTATCTCAACCAGTAATATCAAGAGACACAGCGCAATCCTTTAACTATCTCAATCAGTAACATCAAGAGACATAGCGCAATCCTTTAACTATCTCAACCAGTAACATCAAGAGACACAGCGCAATCCTTTAACTATCTCAATCAGTAACATCACGAGAGACAACACAATCCTTTAACTATCTCAATCAGTAACATCACGAGACACAACACAATCCTTTAACTATCTCAACCAGTAACATCAAGAAACACAACGCAATTCTTTAAATATCTCAACCAGTAACATCAAGAGACACAACGCAATTCTTTAACTATCTCAATCAGTAACAT
>NW_013858645.1:0-438 GCF_000517525.1 Limulus polyphemus
GATGGTTATAAATTCGGTAACAAGAGTTACACCTATTTATTCGTGGAATTGTTGTACCAAATAACGCTAAAGATGAGTATGGTGGTTATACATTCAGTAACCAGAGTTACACCTAAGTGTTCGTAGAGTTGTTGTACCAAGTAAAGCTAACGATGAGTATGGTGGTTATAAATTAGGTAAGTAGAGTTACACCTAGGTATTCGAGGAGTTGTAGTACCAAATAACGCTAAAGATGAGTATGGAAGTTATAAATTCGGTAATCAGAGTTAAACCTAAGTGTTCATGGAGTAATTTTTCCAAGTAAAGCTAAAGATGAGTATGGTGGTTATAAAATCGGAAACTAGTGAGTAATTGTTCCAAGTAAGGCTAAAGATGAGTATGGTGGTTATAAATTCTGTAACTAGAGTTACACCTATGTGTTTATGGAGTAGTTGTACC
>NW_013858646.1:0-345 GCF_000517525.1 Limulus polyphemus
TCTCTGGGCCATACTCGACCGGCAAGTCAAGAAACAACCAAAAAAAACCAACTTCAAAGAGCGATCTACTTCAAGTTTTGAAGCAATAGTGGGCGAAAATCCCACAATCTAAAATTGACGAGATGATTCTCACGATGCCCCAAAGGATCAACGAACTCCACGAAGCAAAAGGAAAATCTACTAGATATTAATTAAATTATAAATATATCAATTCATGTGAATATGATTGAAAAATGTCATTTTTTCTGAAAAGGTGGTGTCTATTGTGACCACGCGGTGTGTGTGTGTGTGTGTGTGTGTGTGTGTGTGTGTGTATATATATATACTACACACACACACACACAC
>NW_013858647.1:0-345 GCF_000517525.1 Limulus polyphemus
TGAATTCTCTATGTGAATATTAAACGCCAAAAACAATTGCTCAGTCCTAGACAAAAACCACTTCCGACCCCAAAACCTGGACTCCATCTGCAGAAAGTGATGCTTTGCAGTTGGTGGGACATCAAAGGAGTAATTCATTTCGAACTCCTCAATCCACAGCGAACTGTCAATGCAGAGATCTATAGTCAGCAACTGAAACGTTTAAATCAAACCCTTAATCAGAAATGCCCTTCATTCGTCGATCGGAAAGGTGTTCTTCTTCACCACGACAATGCACGTCAACATGTGGCACGTTTGACGCAATACAAGATTACCATCTTTTTTGTTCGCTCCAACACCATCTTA
>NW_013858648.1:0-345 GCF_000517525.1 Limulus polyphemus
GACATTTCCTGAACCCCACGTGAAGCAGAGTCAACGAGACGGAGACCAGTACGGAAGAAGATATGTCCCCTTAAAATTAAGAGACTTTGTTGAATTGTAATTTTGTGTTTGTAATTCTGTACATTTAATTAAGTTATTGTTAATTGTTGTTGGTTTAATGTAAGTGGCTATTGTTCGGGACGAACAATAATAAGAAAAGGGCAGTGTTACGACATCGAGGTCACGTGACTAGTATCACGCCACGTCGTTCTCGAACATTCACGTCTTTTCCTTAAATCTCGTGATCATTCTAGATATAGTGTACTCTTGTATATATATAAGACTGGCCACAAAGCGACGGGGAGG
>NW_013858649.1:0-591 GCF_000517525.1 Limulus polyphemus
ATCTGTGAACATGTTACCTACACTACACTTAAGGTGTCCACTTGTGAAATAAACTACATGCAAGATATGTGAATCATGTTACCTACACCACACTTAAGGTGTCCACTTGTGAAATAAACTATATGCAAGATATGTGAATCATGTTATCTACACCACACTTAAGGTGTCCACTTGTGAAATAAACTATATGCAAGATCTGTGAATCATGTTATCTACACTACATTTAAGGTGTCCACTTGTGAAATAAACTATATGCAAGATCTGTGAATCATGTTATCTACACTACACTTAAGGTGTCCACTTGTGAAATAAACTATATGCAAGATCTGTGAATCATGTTATCTACACTACACTTAAGGTGTCCACTTGTGAAATAAACTATATGCAAGATCTGTGAATCATGTTATCTACACTACACTTAAGGTGTCCACTTGTGAAATAAACTATATGCAAGATCTGTGAATCATGTTATCTACACTACACTTAAAGGTGTCCACTTGTGAAATAAACTATATATAAGATCTATGAATCATGTTATCTACGATTGTTTTCTTGTGTGTGTGTGTGTGTGTGTGTGTGTGTGTGTGTGGT
>NW_013858650.1:0-345 GCF_000517525.1 Limulus polyphemus
CCATGATATATGATACCACGCATACACATACAGCTCCAGGCTCGGCCCCACTGAAGATTTGAAAGAAAGAAGACTGCTATATAATGTCTTGATTTGATGATTAAGAAACTGGTGTTATTAAACTGAAACATCAATAATATGTATACAGATCGTTCACTTGCAAAGATACTTCGGGTGGTTGATACATTAAATATTAATGTAATTAATTCTTTATTTATTTACTTATTTTTAGCGAAATTGGTTTGTCAGATATCATTTTTGTGAAGTGAAAAGTCCCAAACTATCGTAGTTGACACAAAAAGAGACATCATGGGCTGCCATCTAGCGACGGTAAGCGAAACTATT
>NW_013858651.1:0-344 GCF_000517525.1 Limulus polyphemus
ATAAATCACACATAGTTCTATTTACTAAACACGAACATGACAAAATTAAATTAGGAATAAATCACACATCGTTCTATTTACTAAACACGAACATAACAAAATTAAATTAGGAATAAATCACACATCGTTCTATTTACTAAACACGAACATAACAAAATTAAATTAGGGATAAATCACACATAGTTCTATTTACTAAACACGAACATGACAAAATTAAATTAGGGATAAATCACACATCGTTCTATTTACTAAACACGAACATGACAAAATTAAATTAGGAATAAATCACACATCGTTCTATTTACTAAACACGAACATGACAAAATTAAATTAGGGATAAATCA
>NW_013858652.1:0-363 GCF_000517525.1 Limulus polyphemus
AAATGTCAAGTATTTTGTTCTGTTATGAGATACCACCTACTGATTCAACTAAAATTAATTATACTTGTCTTAAGACAATATTTTAAACGTATTATATTTTTTAAAGCGACATTTTTATCTAGTCGTTATATCCATTGCCGACGACGCATTTTGTTCAATCAAGAACTCTTCAGGCGGCTGAGATACAACGAACACTGTATCGGTAGGAACATTATTTATAAAGTCCATCTGTTACAACAGAAAACTTATTGGTGTGAACGCATTTTACAAGTTTGTAAACCACTATTGAAACACAGTACTGTGGAAAAAAATGTTAGGACATTTCTATGGGGCTAATTCTTCCATGCCATTACATAATGTAAA
>NW_013858653.1:0-345 GCF_000517525.1 Limulus polyphemus
AAAAAATAAGTTTCTCTCACACAGAGTGAAAACAATCGAAAGATAGATTTAATTTGTAAAGAAGACGTCATGGTCTTCTAGTTTTAGTTATTTTAATTCAATAATTTTATTTTTAAAGACCATATTTTCTTTACCTTTTGTTGAGAAATACAGTAAAATTAAAGATATCCGAAATTTTCTTATCAAATCAAGGAATAAATATTCGGAATTTTGATCAAAGGAGTTCCATTTTGAATAGCGAACAACAAGTACTTCTTTCTATTGCAATGTGAGGAAAATCAAATTTTTCGTCATTTTGGAAAATTTCAAAGGCTATAGCCTTGGTAATTTTGATGAAAATATAAA
>NW_013858654.1:0-345 GCF_000517525.1 Limulus polyphemus
GTTCTGGTGTTTCGGATGCCAAACAACTTGCATCATTCATGGAACACAGCTGATTCAAAGTTACGGCCTTGATCAGAATGCAGTTCGAGTGGCATACTCAACCTGAAGAAGAAATCAGTAATAGCCAAAGCTACATTTGTAGCTTCCTGATTTGTTATTGCATATGCCTCAGGCCACTTGGTGAAATAGTCCATCACCACACAAATGTACTTGTTTCCAGCATGAGTTCGGGGCAACGGACCAGCAATGTCAATGGCTACTTTTTCCATTGCTGCACCAACTTGATATAACTTCATTGGACCATGTCCCTTATACTTATGTCCCCTTTTAGTCACAACATGTACT
>NW_013858655.1:0-346 GCF_000517525.1 Limulus polyphemus
ATTTCTTGAAGAACTTGATACTTTTTTTTCTTTAGGTTTCTCGAAAACTGCTTGCTGTAAACAATTTAGTTTATACAACATTTGGACATCATTTCCTAAACCTACCATTGCACCCAACACTGTAAATAACTGTGTTAAAGATGTAAAACTATTTCCCATGTTCACATATCTAAAGACATGGGCCATTTGCATCAGCAAAATGAGCATCAATCAAACTCTTACCAACCTGTGTATCTGTATGGATATACTGCACAATGTTTATTGGATTTGTTTCGTTCAGTTGTAATATTCCAACAATAAGCTCGTGCATTTGATACGCCTTTACATTATCACTTTGGATAATTAT
>NW_013858656.1:0-345 GCF_000517525.1 Limulus polyphemus
ACTTTTGGGTGTCTCTAGCAGTATGACACAGTACTCCATCTTCCTGGAACAACGTTGTGTTCTTGTCCACGAAACCCGAGGAATAAAATGGCAAGAGTCCTTCCTCCAATATTTCGACGTATTTCGCAAAATTTATGTTGCCACGCACTCCACTAAGCTCGATCTCCCACCAACCCAAACAGCTCCCCAAACCATCATGCTTAAACTACCATGCTTCAAAGTTGGCTGCAATCTGTTAGGCCAAAACTCTTGGTGAGGCATTCTCCAGACCCATATCCTTCCACTGTCCGAAAATTGAACGAATCTTGATTCGTCTAAGAACAATACAGTCTTCCAAAAGTCCAG
>NW_013858657.1:0-345 GCF_000517525.1 Limulus polyphemus
TGATGCTAGAAACACGTCATGACCTTCTAGAAAAATCATGTCCCTTCGTGAAGCCTCGAGTGTTTACTAGTTGTACGGTATTCTTGTATATAAGACCGCCAAGAAGTGATGGCAACAATGGAATTGAATTGCAGACAGAGATAGAGATGACAATTGAATCAAGCGCTTGAATCGTTCATTGTGAATTATAGAGTTTGTTTAATTTATAGCGTGACCGTTGAAATTAAGAGTATTGCAAAGTTGTATTGAGAAAGAATAAACTAGTTTTATTTAAGAAAGGACTTAAAGTTTCTTCGGAAAGAATTTTTAACGGAAAATTCACAAACGAACAGAGACGTAACAATA
>NW_013858658.1:0-345 GCF_000517525.1 Limulus polyphemus
AGAAGGAGTTAAAGACTTTTTTTTTTTGTCTTCAAAGCCAAGTGATTTCTTTAATCAAGGTATTAACAACCTGAATGTAAGATGAAAAAGCATAATCGATAAGAATGGAGACTATTTCATTTAATAAATGTTTTGATATACAAGTTGTTCGCGTTTTTTCTACCTTAAAAGAAAAAAGAAAGTGACCTAATATTTTATACGTAAATTTTGATTTCAAGTTAACTTTGAGCGTTCAGTGCATACATGTAGTTAAGTTTAATTTTTCTGGTATTTTAGCATGCAAGTTATTTATCTTAGGGTTTTCTATAAGGAATTGTTCATTTAATATATCCAAGTTTTTTTTTT
>NW_013858659.1:0-372 GCF_000517525.1 Limulus polyphemus
CATCTAGCTGTTGGGACTTTCACAATGGGGGGTTGGTGAGTGTCCCTCAACACCAACCAATACTGGTCTCCTTGAGGCTGACTTGTTGGTAATATTCTTCCTACACTGGCTTCTCAAATGTCCGTGCTTTCCACAGTTCCAACGACCTTTCTGGATACCAGCATTTCCTGCTGTGGCATCTCCCCTGTGTTGAAGTTGCCAACATTGAGCTCTCTTGTGCCCAGGTTTATTACAGTGCCAGCAAAGTCCCTCAAACCTCTCTGAAAGCTGACCTTTTCTGGCCTTGAATCCAGATGACTGTACCAACCTCAGTACCTCTGTGCCGGACTTAACGTAGGGTTCAAGTTTCGAGAGCTCTGGCCATTGCATCCT
>NW_013858660.1:0-345 GCF_000517525.1 Limulus polyphemus
AGAGTGTAAAAATCAACAATATATGTGAGTACGTAAATGTTAGTGCAGCGTTTGTATTGCAGCGTAACTAAAATTTCGAGAAACTCTCCGCATGCCTATAAATATAACCAACGCGAGTATCTGTTATTGGTTTGCTATAGTTGGTATACTATGAACTTCGAAAGCTATAATTGTGATTCACGCTTATTAATCGGAAAACTTCAGATATTTGACCAGGAACATTTATAAATTTCGAACATTATAAACCATTTAACTCAGTGGATTTACATCGGACATTAATACTTTTAAGAAGGCATTATATAACTTCAGCGGTAAAGACTACAAACTCGACCTGTAATCAGCGAG
>NW_013858661.1:0-346 GCF_000517525.1 Limulus polyphemus
TATTTTTGTAATCAATACCATGAAAGTTATATGTTCCAGAAATCTTTTGCTGTGTACTGGACAATTAAAATACAGTTTCAGTATTTTTATTAGGTCGTTAAGAAATTAATGTTGCTTTTTTTTAGATGAAAAAAAATACCTGAACAACTTATACATCAAAAACAAAACATTTATTAAATGAAATAGTCTCCATTATTATAGATGATGCTTTCCATTTTACAATCAGGTTGTTAATGCCCTGATGAAAGAAATCACTTGGCTTTGAAGCAAAAACATGCTTTAACATCTTCCACATTTGCATACGTTTTCCCATTAAGACGGTGTTGTAGGGAATGAAAGAAATGGT
>NW_013858662.1:0-390 GCF_000517525.1 Limulus polyphemus
GAATAGTGCTACTTTGTTAAGGACTGAATAGTGCTGCTTTATTAAGGACTGAATAGTGCTACTTTATTAAGGACTGAATAATGCTACTTTATTAAGGACTGAATAATGCTGCTTTATTAAGGACTGAATAGTGCTACTTTATTAAGGACTGAATAATGGTGCTTTATTAAGGACTGAATAGTGCTACTTTACTAAGGACTGAATAATGCTGGTTTACTAAGGACTGAATAGTGCTACTTTATTAAGGACTGAATAATGCTACTTTATTAAGGACTGAATAGTGCTGCTTTATTAAGGACTGAATAGTGCTACTTTATTAAGGACTGAATAATGCTGCTTTATTAAGACTGAATAATGCTGCTTTATTAAGGACCTGAATAATGCTACTTT
>NW_013858663.1:0-345 GCF_000517525.1 Limulus polyphemus
ATTCCAAACTTTAGGAAAAAATACAAGACTCAACATTCTTTATTCCAAATTATAGAAACAATAAGTTCAAGGCTCAAAATTCACTATTCAAAACTATACAAACAATAGGTACAAGACTCAACATTCTTTATTCCAAACTATAGAAACAATAAATGCAAGGCTCAACATTCCTTATTCTGAACTATAGAAACAATAACTACAAGGCTCAACATTCATTATTTCGAAACTATAGAAACAATAAGTACGTGGCTCAACATTCATTATTCTAAACTATAGAAACAATAAGTACATGACTCACATTCTTTATTCCGAAGTATATAAACAATAAGTAAAAGTCTCAAAATT
>NW_013858664.1:0-343 GCF_000517525.1 Limulus polyphemus
TAGGTAGTGAGTAATGGATCTGCAGTGAGAGACGTATTGTTGAAGTAGAGCTCGTGAGACGTGAATTAGCGTTTGTTTTAGCGCGAATGTTGAAATCAAGTGTATCGTGAAGTTATATTCAGAAAGAATAAACCAGTTTTATTAAGTAAGGACTTGTGTCGCTAAAGTTTCGTCGGAACGAAGTTACGGGAAGTTAATTAACAAACGGAGACGTAACAATACAATTTAATAAATTTCTGGAAAATAATATAATATCTGAAAACGAAATTATAGTATGCGTTACCAATTACTGTCGAATATTTATATAAATCTATTTATATTAGTATAACTTATATAAGTTTTA
>NW_013858665.1:0-430 GCF_000517525.1 Limulus polyphemus
GTGTAACTCTAGTTACTGAATTTATAACCATCATACTCGTCTTTAGCCTTACTTGGTACAACTACTCCATGAACACCTATGTGTAACTCTAGTTACTGAATTTATATTCAACATACTCGTCTTTAGCCTTACTTGGTACAACTGCTCCATGAACACCTAGGTGTAACTCTAGTTACTGAATTTAAAACCAACCTACTCGTCTTTAGCATTACTTGGTTCCACTACTCCATGAACACCTAGGTGTAACTCTAGTTACTGAATTTATAACCAACCTACCGATCTTTAGCCCTACTTGGTACAACAACTCCACGAACACCTAGGTATAACTCTAGTTACTGAATTTATAAACCAACATACTCGTCTTTAGCCTTACTTGGTTCCACTACTCCATGAACACCTAGGTATAACTCTAGTTACTGAATTTATAACC
>NW_013858666.1:0-350 GCF_000517525.1 Limulus polyphemus
CTCTTATCCAAATTTCGATTTATGTCGATTTTTACTCTTGTTGTTTTTTTGTCTTTCAATTGTATAATAAAAAAAGAAGAGCTTTAAGAATAACATCATTCAAACAAAATTCCAACATATAAAAGGCCATGACGTCTTCTTATCAAATAAACTCCACCTTTTGGATTGTTTTTATCTGTGTTTGCGAAAGTTAATTTTTTTAGCATTTAAAGTGACATAATGTATTTCGTAAATGTTATAATGTCTCAATTTACAGTTTTCCGACGAAATAAGCACTATCGGATATTTTTCTATTAATTTTGCGTTAAAAAACACTTTTTCCATTTTCCAAAAAAACTCATATTTTCACC
>NW_013858667.1:0-345 GCF_000517525.1 Limulus polyphemus
TGTGTCCTGTCAATAAGAAGACACAAGATTTAACGATACTGTGTACTGTCAATAAGAAGACACAAGATTTAACGATACTGTGTACTGTCAATAAGAAGGCACAAGATTTAACGATACTGTGTACTGTCAATAAGAAGACACAAGATTTAACGATACTGTGTACTGTCAATAAGAAGACACAGATTTAACGATACTGTGTACTGTCAGTAAGAAAACACAAGATTTAACGATACTCGGTACTGTCAATAAGAAGACACAAGATTTAATGATACTCTGTACTGTCAATAAGAAGACACAATATTCAACGATAATGTGTACTGTCAGTAAGAAAACACAAGATTTAAC
>NW_013858668.1:0-494 GCF_000517525.1 Limulus polyphemus
TGAGGGAGAGAGATGGAGGGGAGACGAAGCAGAGTAGGCAACCAAGGACAGCGATTACGGTCGTCGGGAACCGAGGATAGCAGATACAGAGATCGGAACTATAGTTGGCGGGGACGGACAATTAAGTATAAGTGCGATAGAAAGTGAGTGAATTGTTGTGAACTATAGTGTGTAACTGTGAAAATTAAGAGTATTACAAAGTTGTATTGAGAAAGATAAACAAGTTTTATTTAAGAAAGGACTTGTATCGTAGAAGAATTAACAAACATACATACAGAGACGTAACAAATTGGTGTCAGAAGTAGAATGGAAAAAAAAAAGAATGGAAACGAGAGGCGGCAAATGCCATCAAATCCGCTAAGCTGTAGTTTGTTCTTGTCTCTTTTGCTCTTCTTGTATTGCTAACCTCTCCTCCAACAACTGTTGTAAAAAGAAAAGAAACAAGAAGAACGAGAAGAGAAATTACAACAGTGGTTGGAGGAAAAAGAAAAGAA
>NW_013858669.1:0-400 GCF_000517525.1 Limulus polyphemus
CTAATATTTGGGTGGTTCAATATTTAATATTTGTACGGTTCAATATCTAATATTTGTACGGTTAAATATTTAATATTTGTACGGTTCAATATCTAATATTTGGGTGGTTCAATATCTAATATTTGGACGGTTCAATATCTAATATTTGGACGGTTCAATATCTAATATTTGGACGGTTCAATATCTAATACTTGGACGGTTCAATATCTAATATTTGGACGGTTCAATATCTAATATTTGGACGGTTCAATATCTAATATTTGCGTGGTTCAATATTTAATATTTGTACGGTTCAATATCTAATATTTGCGTGGTTCAATATTTAATATTTGTACGAATCAATATTTAATATTTGGACGGTTCAATATCTAATATTTGGGTGGTTCAATATCTAATATTT
>NW_013858670.1:0-345 GCF_000517525.1 Limulus polyphemus
CATGTTAAAAACTCTCCATTCCAGAGTTACATATTAGTAAGCAACATGTTAAAACTCCCCATACCGGAGTTGCACATTAGTAAGCAACATGTTTAAACTCTCCATGCCGGAGTTACATATTAGTAAGCAACATGTTTAAACTCTCCATGCCAGAGTTACATATTAGTAAGCAACATATTAAAATTATCCACGACGAAGTTACATATTAGTAAGCAGTATGTTAAAACTTTCCATGCCAGAGTTACATATTAGTATGCAACATGTTTAAACTCTCCATGCCGGAGTTGCACGTTAATAAGCAACATGTTAAAACTCCCCATGCCGGAGTTACACATTAGTAAGCAA
>NW_013858671.1:0-810 GCF_000517525.1 Limulus polyphemus
ACTCTTAGTGAATCCTAGGTAATAACCTTTGTTACGTTGTTGTTGTTGCATTACTCACAGTATGTTAAATTTTGTCCACTGTCAGCAGTTTGAAAGAATGATTAACTAACGATTGGTTTGGTGTGAATTTCGCGTAAAGCTACACGAGAGCCATCTGCGCTAGCCGTCCATAATTTAATAGTGAAAGACTAGATAGAGGGAAGTCAGATAGTCATCACCACCCACAGCCAACTCGTAGACTACTCTTTTACCAACGAATAGTGGGATTGACCGTCACATTATAAACCCTCACAGCTGAAAGGGCGAGCATGTTTGGGGGGGTCGGGAATTCGAGCCGAGCGCCCTAACCATGCCAGGTCGATTAACTGACGAAGTCAACATATGTATGGAGAATTAATAAGCGAACAAACTGATACGTAAAAACGTGTACCTGAAACTGCACGATACAATAAAACTTTATACAGTTCACAATTCAGAAAATGGAGAGCACAGACATATTCTTAGAAAGAAAAAAAAAGGCTTAAACCGTTGAACGTTTGATCGATTTCAAAAGCAGGGGTGAGATTTTAACAACTAAAAATGAAGAAAAATGCTTTCTTACAAAGAAAAACTTCCACATTACATAAAAAAAATCTGTTTAAGTCGCACTTAGTACATGTTCTTGGAAATCATCTCTATCTGTTATAACTTACGTGTTAATTGCCTTTATCCTGAATTATATAATGATCTCCCTAATTTCAATTAAACCTAACTGTAGTTCCCGTTTAAGTTTTGTATGAAGCTAAGATATTGTTTTAGCACAAAGCTATA
>NW_013858672.1:0-345 GCF_000517525.1 Limulus polyphemus
CGCTAAAGATGGGTATGGTGGTTATAATATCGGTAACTAGAGTTACACCTAGGTATTCGTGGAGTTGTTGTACCAAATAACGCTAAAGATGAGTATGTTGGTTACAAGTTCTGAAACTAGAGTTACACCTAGGTGTTCGTGGAGTTGTTGTACCAAATAACGCTAAAGATGCGTATGGTGGTTACTAATTCGGTAACTAGAGTTACACCTAGGTGTTTATGGAGTAGTTGTTCCAAGTAAGTCTAAAGACGAGTATGGTGGTTATAAATTCGGTAAGTAGAGCTACACCTAGGTGTTCGTGAAGTTGTTGTACCAAATAACGCAAAAAATGAGTATGGGTTACAC
>NW_013858673.1:0-680 GCF_000517525.1 Limulus polyphemus
AACCACAATATTCATCTTTAGCGTTACTTAGTATAACTACTCCACGAATACCTAGGTGTAACTCTAGTTACCTAATTTATAACCACCATACTCATCGTTAGCCTTACTTTGTACAACTACTCCATGAACACCTAGGTGTAACTCTAGTTACCGAACTTATAACCACCATACTCATCTTTAGCCTTACTTGGCACAACAAATCCACGAATACCTAGGTGTAACTCTAGTTACCGAATTTATAACCACCATATTTATCTTTAGCCTTACTTGGTACAACTATTCCACAAATACCTAGTTGTAACTCTAGTTACCTAATTTATAACATTCATACTCATCGTTAGCCTTAACTAGAGTTACACCTATGTGTTCATGGAGTAGTTGTACCAAGATGGAGTAATTGTTCCAAGTAAGGCTAAAGATGAGTATGGTGGTTATAAATTCTGTAACTAGAGTTACACCTATGAGTTCATGGAGTAATTGTACCAAGTAAGGCTAAAAATGAGTATGGTGGTTATAAATTCTATCTAAATAACGCTATAGATGAGTATGGTGGTTACAAATTCGGTAACTAGAGTTACACCTAGGTGTTCGTGGAGTTATTGTACCAAATAACGCTAAAGATGAGTATGGGGGTTATAAATTCGGTAACCAGAGTTAAACCTAAGTGTTCTATAACCACC
>NW_013858674.1:0-558 GCF_000517525.1 Limulus polyphemus
GCTAAAAAATGAGCTTTTGTTAACCTAGAGTAAAAATAATCCAAAAGGAGGAGTTCATTTGACAAGAAGCCTACATGGCTTTTTATAGTTGGACGTTTGTTTGAATGATGTTATTCTTAAAGCTCTTCTTTGTTTATAATATAATTGAAGACAAAAAACAACAACAATAAAATCGACACTATCCGAAACTTTGTATAAGAGATTATGAAATAACTATTGGAGATTTTGATAAAAGGATCTCTATTTTGAAAGTCTTACATCAAGGGCATCTTTTTGTTGAAATATGAAGAAAATCTATTTTTTTCAAAATTTGGGAAAAACATGGGCTATAGCCTTTGGTTTTGGTGAAAATATGAATTTTTTACTCATTTTTTAGCATTTATAGGGAGATAATGTTTTTCGTCAATGCTATAATGTTTCAATTTTCAGAATTTCGACGAAATAAACACTGTCGGATATTTTTCTATTAATTTTGAGTCAAAAAAACACTTTTTTCTATTTTCCTTTTTCGTTAACCTAGAGTAAAAATAATCCAAAAGGTGGAGTTTATATGATAAG
>NW_013858675.1:0-344 GCF_000517525.1 Limulus polyphemus
ATCAAGATGACTGAGATGTCTTACTCCCTCCACTGTTGATGGCCTATAGGACAGCAGAGCATGAAACCATTGGATACACTCCAGCAAAGTTGATGTTTGGTCGGGAACTTCGGTTGCTAGTGGATCTGTTAATAGGACGCCCACCTTATGAAGAGTTGCCTGAGAATGTGTCAGAGTTTGTGAAAGTGTTGTCGGAAAGGATGGATGATATCCACCATCAAGTGCATTCGAACTTGAAAACGTCTGCTGATTCAATGAAGTTAACTTATGATAAGAGATCTACTGAAGTCAGTTTTGTACCCGGAGACAAGGTATGGTTGTATAATCCCAGAAAGACCAAAGGG
>NW_013858676.1:0-622 GCF_000517525.1 Limulus polyphemus
ATGAAAATAGACAAAATCTAAAGTAATAAGTGAGTAAAAAGGATGTTATCAAAGTCGACAAAATATAGTTTAAGAAGGCCTAAAAAGACCGTTATCAAAGTCGACAAAATCTAGTGTAAGAAGGACTAAAGAAACACAATTTTTTGTAGACTTTGATAACGGCCATTTTACTCACTTATTACACTGGACTTTGTCGATTTTGATAACGGTCTTTTTATTCCTTCTTAAACTAGATTTTTTCGACTTAGATAATGGCAAGAAGGACTAAAAAGACCGTTATAAAAGTTAAAAACATATAGTGTAAGAAGAATTAAAAAGACCGTTATAAAAGTCGAAGAAATCAAGTGTAATAAGAACTAAAAAGATCGTGATCAAATCCATCAAAATCTGTTGGATTAAGGATTAAAAAGACCGTTATCCAAGTCGAATATATCTAGTGTTAGAAGGACTAAAAAGACCGAAATCAAAGTCGAAAAAACCTAAAGTAAAAAGGAATAAAAAGACCTTTGTCAAAGTCGACAAAATCTAGAGCAACAACGACTAAAAAGACCGTTATCAAAGTAGACAAAATCTAGTGTAAAAAGACTAAAAAGACCATTATGTATTGAAAAAAATCTAGTGT
>NW_013858677.1:0-643 GCF_000517525.1 Limulus polyphemus
AAGTAAGGCTAAAGATGAGTATGGTGGTTATAAATTCTGTAACTAGACTTACACCTAGGTGTTCATGAAATAGTTGTACCAAGTAATGCTAAAGATGAGTATGGTGGTGATAAATTCGGTAACTAGAGTTACACCTAGGTGTTCGTTGAGTTGTTGTACCAAATAACCCTAAAGATGAGTATGTTGGTTACAAATTCGGAAACTAGAGTTACACCTAGGTTTTCGTGGAGTTGTTGTACCAAATAACGCTACAAATGAGTATGGTGGTTACAAATTCGGTAACTAGAGTTACACCTAGGTGTTCGTGGTATTGTTGTACCGGATAACGCTAACGATGAGTATATAGGTTATAAATTCTGTATCTAGAGTTACCCTAAGTGTTAATGGAGTAGTTTTACCAAATAACGCTAAAGATGAATATGGTGGTTATAAATTCGGTAACTAGAGTAACCATGAACACATAGGTGAGTAGTTGTACCAAGTAAGGCTAAAGATGAATATGGTGGTTATAAATTCGGTAACTAGTGTTACACCTAGATATTCGTGGAGTAGTTGTACCAAGTAAGGCTAATGATGAATATGGTGGTTATAAATTCTGTAACTAGAGTTATACCTAGGTATTCGTGGGGTACAACAACTAAAT
>NW_013858678.1:0-343 GCF_000517525.1 Limulus polyphemus
AGTAATGATAGCGTTCAATACAAGTAATGATAGCGTTCAATACAAGCAATGTTAACATTCAATACAAGTAATGATAGCATTCAATACTAGTAATGATAGCATTCAATACTAGCAATGATAGCGTTCAATACAAGTAATAATAGCGTTCAATACAAGTAATGATAGAGTTCAATACAAGTAATGTTAACCTTCAATACAAGTAATGATAGCGTTCAATACAAGTAATGTTAACCTTCAATACAAGTAGTGATAGCGTTCAATACAAGTAATGTTAACCTTCAATACAAGTAATGATAGCGTTCAATACAAGTAATGTTAACCTTCAATACAAGTAATGTTAACC
>NW_013858679.1:0-339 GCF_000517525.1 Limulus polyphemus
ATTTGTTAGTATTGGACAATGATTCAAGACAAAAGGAATATAGGAAATCAGAGTTATAAGATCTGTTCATATTGGACAATGATTCAAGACACAAGGAATAAAAGAAATCTGAGTTGTATGATCTGTTCGTATTGGATAATGATTCAAGACACAAGGACTACAGGAAATCTGAGTTATAAGATCTATGTGAAATGGTATTTTGTGAATCTCTCCCAAGCTTGTCATTGTGTTTGAATTTTTTTTTACTGTCTGTGTGTCTATTGCTTCATGTGAAACAAGTTTTTCAAAATTAAAATTGATAAAAAATTTCTTTCTTTCACTCGATCACGAGTCAAATCT
>NW_013858680.1:0-344 GCF_000517525.1 Limulus polyphemus
ATTGATATAGACATCTATACAAAACAATGAATTATACAGGTATTTATATAAATAATGATTGATACAGACATCTATATAAAACAATGAATGATACAGACATCTATATAAAACAATGAATGATACAGATATCTATATAAAATAATGAATGATACAGATACCTATATGAAACAATGAATAATACAGATATATATATATAAATTAATGATTCATACAGACATCTATATAAAATAATGATTGAAACAGACATCTAAATAAAATAGTGATTGATACAAACATGTATATAAAATAATGAATAATACAGATATCTATATAAAATTATGAATGATACAGACATCTATATAAAA
>NW_013858681.1:0-345 GCF_000517525.1 Limulus polyphemus
AGTATTGTTAAATCTTGTGTCTTCTTATTGACAGTACACAGTATTGTTAAATCTTGTGTGTTTCTTATTGATAGTACACAGTATTTATAAATCTTGTGTCTTCTTATTGACAGTACACAGTATTGTTAAATCTTGTGTCTTCTTATTGACAGTACACAGTATCGTTAAATCTTGTGTCTTTTTATAGATACTACACAGTATCGTTAAATCTTGTGTCTTTTTATAGATACTACACAGTATTTCTCAATCGTGTGTCTTCTTATTGAGAGTACACAGTATTGTTAATATTGTATCTTCTTATTGACAGTACACAGTATTGTTAAATACTTGTGTCTTCTTATTGAC
>NW_013858682.1:0-732 GCF_000517525.1 Limulus polyphemus
TTGTTTAATCAGAAGTTTTTATTTATCATATATATATATATATATATCGATGTGAATTTTTACTGATTAAACATTCACATCGATATATATGTGGTAAATAAAACTTCTGATTAAAAATTCACAACGATATATATACATATGGTAAATAAAAACTTCTGATTAAAAATTACCAACGATATATATATGGTAAAAAAAAACTTCTGAGTAAAAATTTACAACTATATGTATATGGTAATTAAAATTTGCGATTAAACATTTAGATCGATATATATATGGTAAATAAAACCTTCAGTTTATATATGGTAAATAAAAACTAAAAATTCATAACGATATATATATATATATATATGGTAAAAAGAAACTTCTGATTAAAAATTCACAACGATAAATAAGAAGTTTCTATTTACCATCTATATAAATATATATCGATCTAAATGTTTAATCACATGTTTTTATTACCATATATATATATTGTTGTAAATTTTTACTCAGAAGTTTTTTTTACCATATATATATCGTTGTGAAGTTTTAATCAGAAGTTTTTCTTTACCACATTTATATATCGTTGTGAATTTTTAATCAGAAGTTTTTATTTACCATATATATATCGTTGTGAAGTTTTAATCAGAAGTTTTTCTTTACCACATTTATATATCGTTGTGAATTTTTAATGAGAAGTTTTTATTTACCATATATATATATATCTTTATAGCGTTGAGAATGTTTCATCAC
>NW_013858683.1:0-344 GCF_000517525.1 Limulus polyphemus
CGTGCAGTCTACACAGATATTTACACTAGCGTGGGGTCTACATAGATATTTACACTATAGCGTGCAGTCTACACAGATATTTACACTATAGTGTGGGGTCTACACAGATATTTACACTATAGTGTGCGGTCTACACAGATATTTACACTATAACGTGCAGTCTACACAGATATTTACACCATAGCGTGCGGTCTACACAGATATTTACACTATAGCATGCGGTCTACACAGATATTTACACCATAGCGTGCAGTCTACACAGATATTTACACTATAGCATGCGGTCTACACAGATATTTACACTATAACGTGCAGTCTACACAGATATTTACACCATAGCGTGC
>NW_013858684.1:0-345 GCF_000517525.1 Limulus polyphemus
ATTAGAGTACGACTAAACTTATTAAATGTAAAATTTTTAACTTAATATAAAGGTTAATATTACAACGCCATTAGAGCACGACTAAACTTATTAAATGTAAAATTTTTAACTTAATATAAAGGATAATATTACAGCGCCATAAGAGTACGACTAAACTTATTAAATGTAAATTTTTTAACTTAATATAAAGGTTAACATTACAGCGCCATTAGAGTACGACTAAACTTATTAAATGTAAAATTTTTAACTTAATATAAAGGTTAATATTACAGCGCCATTAGAGTACGACTAAACTTATTAAATGTAAATTTTTTAACTTAATATAAAGGTTAACATTACAGCGCC
>NW_013858685.1:0-345 GCF_000517525.1 Limulus polyphemus
CCTGATATTACAGCAGTTATCGACTCTTCCACTGCGCCTGTATAGAGAAACAACTACTTCTGAGCCAAATCTATTTTAAATCTATATAAATAAACGTCAATATGGGTGTGTATCTGTTCCTTATACGTTTCCAAGTTTCTTGATCAATCAGTACCAACTTGACATAGTGATACAGGATGACACTAGGAAGGTCATGAGGGGGGGAACCCCCATCTAATTTCATATTGATAGAATTCTTGAAGACAATATGTTATTTTTTTCAGTATTGGTACCTTTATATTTTTATTGCACTTTTAATGTTTATTATGTTAAGAAAAATATTTGAAGCAAAATATCCTATCCTTT
>NW_013858686.1:0-220 GCF_000517525.1 Limulus polyphemus
TGTGTTGTAAAGGTAACACTGCTATGACATTGTGTTGTAAATGTAACACTTATGACATTCTGTGCTGTAAATGTAACACTGTTATAACATTGTGGGTTATAAATGTAACACTGCTATAACATTGTGGGTTATAAATGTAACACTGCTATAACATTGTGGGTTATAAATGTAACACTGCTATAACATTGTGGGTTATAAATGTAACACTGCTATAACATTG
>NW_013858687.1:0-346 GCF_000517525.1 Limulus polyphemus
GCAGACATACCGCTGTGCTACTGGGGGGCAGAACGTATGGACTTGAATGACTAAACAATTATACTGTAGTGTTCTGAGTAAATAACGAGAACATTACGGTAATGCTCGAGTAATTTAATTTTTATTGATACCTGATTGGATAAAAACTCTCCCAGTGAGAAGTGTTGAGTAGATCTCTGACGTAAACTTGTTGAAAGCCGTGATGTGTGACTGAGCTCTTTCTAAAACCTTAATCAGTGGTTCCGTTAATTACAGGAATAATGCGTGTTTAATCAAGCCAGTTTCTTTTGAAAGCAGAATAAAAATAATGCGTAGAATGTCATTATTATAGATTAAAAAAAAAAAG
>NW_013858688.1:0-344 GCF_000517525.1 Limulus polyphemus
CCTTTGTACGTAGTTACTCTCCATCATATCTAAGTAGTTTATCTTTTTTGATTTTGGTTTCACAATATATATTTTTTAATGTTTATTATGTAAACATGCAATTTTGTCGTAATTTTATAATACTATAAAATAAAACCAGTCGTAAGTAGACTCAGATCTAAAAGGTTATCCACTTCAATTATGTTATGATTTACTATTAAAGTGAAGAATCTTATTAAATAATATTTTTTGTAAGAGTGATGAACTAAAAATGCCAAAGAAAATGCATTGGGCTTAGTTCACCTAAACTATCACAGATGACAGCCAGCTCGAAATTTACAGGTTGTCAATTGCAATAATACTGT
>NW_013858689.1:0-345 GCF_000517525.1 Limulus polyphemus
AACCCTTAGCAAAGAAATACTTCTTTTAAAGAAATATAACCTTAAAAGCAATAAATAATGCCAAAACATAAACAAAATAAAGCACAGACAGCTGGAGTGATGCAACAAATTTTTGCAGGAGTTGCTTTCTTTCCAACATAGAGATAATATTGTTTTGAAAATTTTACACTGTATTCACTGTTACTATGATAATCATTAAAACAAAAAAATGTCCATAAAAATAACATTGGAACTTTGAAGACCCGTGGGGCAGAGCCCTAAGGTGAATTCCAAAAATCCAAGTAGCCTATAACCTTCTCACGCATGTATAGAACAAAGAAAAAAAAGTTTCATCAAAATCAGTGC
>NW_013858690.1:0-344 GCF_000517525.1 Limulus polyphemus
CAACTATAGAGCACTGGTAGCGGCTCTAGAACTCAGGTATGGAACCCAAAATCAGTCAGAAGTCTACAGGGCTAGGTTTAGGACGTGAGTCCGTGCTAAAGGGGAGAGCCTGCAAGAGTTGGCACAGGACTTGGAAAGCATGGCACACAAGGCCTACCCAACTGCACCACCCGATCTCCTGAAGTTGTTGCTGAGGGATCAGTTCGTAGATGCCTTGGTGAGTCCACAACTTAAGATACAAGTGAAGCAAGCACACCCCTCTACCATGCAGGATGCAATGGCCAGAGCTCTCGAAGAGTTACCGAGGTTGGTACAATCATCTGGATTTAAGGCCAGAAAAGGTC
>NW_013858691.1:0-345 GCF_000517525.1 Limulus polyphemus
CTGGAAGCTTTAAAAGTGGAGCTGAGGCCAATTTTTCTTTCAATGTCTTGAAAGTATGCTGGCAAGAAATTGTCCATTCAAACTTCTGGCCTTTTTTTGGTCAAATCATGTGGTGGAGCAGCTATACTTGCAAAGTCCGTTACCGACTTCCGGTAATAGGTACAAAGTCCCAAGAAACTTCTCAACTCTCCCACATTATCTGGTGTTGGCCAATCACGCACTGTTTTCACCTTGTCAGGATCAGTTCGCACACCATTCTCACTTACAATGTGGCCTAAGTAAAGCACCTCTTTCTGGAACAAATGACATTTCTTGGGATGAAGTTTGCGGTTTGCTGCTTTCAAA
>NW_013858692.1:0-345 GCF_000517525.1 Limulus polyphemus
GTATATATTTATATATCGTTCTAAATGTTTAATCACAAGATATAATTACCATATATATATATGGATGTGAATGTTTAATCAGTAGTTTTCATTTACCATATACATATATACGGACTTGAATATTTAATCAGAAGTTTTTATTTAACATACAGATATGTATATCGTTGTGAATGTTTAACCAGAAATTTTATTTACCATATATATATATATCGATGTGAATGTTTAATCGGTTGTTTTTATTTACCATATATATATCAGTGTGAATTAAACATTTTAAACGATACATATATATATATATATGGTCAATAAAAACTTCTGAGTAAACACTTAAAACAATATATATAT
>NW_013858693.1:0-344 GCF_000517525.1 Limulus polyphemus
AGCTGTTTGTATGTTATCTGTTTGTTTGATAACACCTAGCTGTTTGTATGGTTATCTGTTTGTTTGATAACATGTAGATGTTTGTACGTTATCTGTTTGTTTGATAACATCTAGTTGTTTGTACGTTATTTGTTTGTTTGATAACACCTAGTTGTTTGTACGTTATCTGTTTGTTTGATAACACCTAGTTGTTTGTACGTTATCTGTTTGTTTGATAACATATAGTTGTTTCTACGTTATCTGTTTGTTTGATAACACCTAGCTGTTTGTATGTTATCTGTTTGTTTGATAACATGTAGATGTTTGTATGTTATCTGTTTGTTTGATAACATGTAGATGTTTGT
>NW_013858694.1:0-514 GCF_000517525.1 Limulus polyphemus
GTAAATCTATATTTACATGTTTGTTTGTCTTTGAATTTCGCGCAAAGCTACACTGCGCTAACCGTCCCTAATTTAGCAGTGTAAGACTAGAGGGAAGGCAGCTAGTCATCACCACCCACCGCCAACTCTTGGGCTACTCTTTTACCAACTAATAGTGGGACTGACCGTCACATTATAACGCCCCCACGGCTGAAAGGGCGATCATGTTTGGTGTGACAGGGATTCGAACCCGCGACCCTCAGATTGTGAGTCGAGTGCCTTAACCTTCTTGATACGTGACTTTAATAAAACATTTTAAATAACATAAATGTAAATCCAATATATAAATAATATAAATGTAAATCCCAATATATAAATAATATAAATGTAACTCTAATATATAAATAATAATAATATAAATCTAATATATAAATAATATAAATGTAAATCTGATATATAAATAACATAAATGTAAATTTAATATATATATATAATAACAATGATAAACCTAATATATAAATAATATAAATATAAA
>NW_013858695.1:0-345 GCF_000517525.1 Limulus polyphemus
AAGAGCACAATTTCAGCTACTGACAGAGATGAATGGATGGACAGAGGAGCAGAAAGCAGTATATCTGGCAACGAGCTTGAAAGGGCAACCACTGGAAATACTTGGACAGTTGTCAGCAGAGGACAGGCACAATTATAGAGCACTGGTAGCGGCTCTAGAACTCAGGTACGGAACCCAAAACCAGTCAGAAGTCTGCAGGGCTAGGTTTAGGACGAGAGTCCTTGCTAAAGGGGAGAGCCTGCAAGAGCTAGCACACAAGGCCTACCCAACTGCACCACCCGATTTCCTCAAGTTGTTGCTGAGAGTTCAGTTTGTAGATGCCTTGAACAGTCCACAACTAAAGAT
>NW_013858696.1:0-345 GCF_000517525.1 Limulus polyphemus
AGTATGTTAATCTTGTGTTTCTTACTGAGAGTACATATTATCGTTAAATCTTGTGTGTTCTTATTGATAGTAGACAGTATTTATAAATCTTGTGTCTTCTTATTGACAGTCCACAGTATTGTTAAGTCTTGTGTCTTCTTATTGACAGTACACAGTATTGTTAGATCTTGTGTCTTTTTATTAACAGTACATAGTATTGTTAAATATTCTGTCTTCTTATTGAGAGTACACAGTATTGTTAAATCTTGTGTCTTCTTATTGACAGTACACAGTATAGTTAAATCATGTGACTTCTTATTGACAGTACACAGTATTGTTAAATCTTGTGTCTTCTTTTTGACAGGA
>NW_013858697.1:0-869 GCF_000517525.1 Limulus polyphemus
ACCACCAAACTCATCTTTAGCCTTACTTGGTACAACTACTACATGAACACCTAGGTGTAACTCTAGTTACCGAATTCATAACCAACAAACTTATATGTAGCCTTACTTGGCACAACTACTCCATGAACACCTAGGTGTAACTCTAGTTACCGAATTTATAACCACCATTTTCATCTATAGCCTTACTTGGTACAACTATTCCAGGAACACTTAGGTGTAACTCTAGTTACCGAATTTATAACCACCATACTCATCTTTAGCCTTACGTGTTTATAGAGTAGTTGTACCAATTAGGTGTAACTCTAGTTACCGAATTTATAACCACCATACTCATCTTTAGCCTTACTTGGTACAACTACTCTATAAACACCTAGGTGTAACTATAGTTACCGAATTTATAACCACCATACTCATCTTTAGCCTTACTTCGTACAACTACTCCATGAACACCTAGGTGTAACTCTAGTTACAGAATTTATAGCCACCAAACTCATCTTCAGCCTTACTTGGTACAACTACTCCATGAACACTTAGGTGTAACTCTAGTTACCAAATTTATAACCACCATACTCATATTTAGCCTTACATGGTACAACTACTCCATAAACTGACACCTAGGTGTAACTAGAGTTACACATAGGTGTTCATGTAGTAGTTGTACCAAGTAAAGCTAAAGATGAGTATGTTGGATATAAATTCGATAACTATAGGGAATGTGTAACCCAAAAATATTCATCTTTAGCCTTACTTGGTACAAGTACTCCATGAACTCCTCGGTGTAACTATAGTTAACGAATTTATAACCACCATTCTCATCTTTAGCGTTTTTTGGTACAAGAACTCCACGAACACCTAGGTGTAACTCTAGC
>NW_013858698.1:0-526 GCF_000517525.1 Limulus polyphemus
GTAATTCATTAGGGTTTTTAATGTCTTAAGCAAAGGGAGTCGTAGAGCAACAAAACCTAGGAACATCTTTCTGTCAGGCTCTACAATATGAAATAATTCATATTCTCTACAACGTAATTACTTAGTTTTATTCACGAGAGACGTAGAGCAACAAAACCTAGGAACATCTTTCAATCACGCTCTACACTATGAAATAATTCATATTCACTAGAACGTAATTCATTAGGGATTTTAGTGTCTTAAGCCACGGGAGACGTTGAGCAACAAAACCTAGGAACATCTTTCATACACGCTCTACACTATGAAATAATTCATATTCACTATAACGTAATTCATTAGGGATTTTAGTGTCTTAAGCCACGGGAGACGTTGAGCAACAAAACCTAGGAACATCTTTCATACACGCTCTACACTATGAAATAATTCATATTCACTATAACGTAATTCATTAGGGTTTTTAGTGTCTTAAGCCACAGGAGACGTAGAGCAACAAACCTAGGAACATCTTTCAGTCACGCTCTAAACT
>NW_013858699.1:0-347 GCF_000517525.1 Limulus polyphemus
ATTTAGCTTTTGACGCGACATAATACTTTTTCGTTAATGTTATAATGTCTCAATTTCGAATTTTCGGCCGTAATTCTTCTATTAATTGCGCAACAAAAAAGCACTGTTTTTACGTTTCAAAAAATTGACATTTTCACCGAAAATACCAAGGCTATAGCCTTCATGTTTTGCTAAAATTTTGAAAAAATTTATTTTTCTTCATATTTAAATACAAAGATGCCCTTGATGTGTACTATTCAGAATGGACATCCTTTCATCGAAATTTCCAATATTTATTCCATAATCCTATATCAAAATAGGCGAGCGGCGTATTTTTCTTTTTTTCCTTCAGGTATAATAAAGAAAAG
>NW_013858700.1:0-345 GCF_000517525.1 Limulus polyphemus
AATACCATCTTCAAGCCTCAACTAATCCCATTGTGCCCAATAGTTCTTTGTCACAGGGCTTAGACTAGACACCTTCTCCCAAGCAGGGCGCAAAACACTTGCTTTTAGAAAATCAATCATTGGCGTCAAATCCTGGTCTTTCTCTTGTTCTGCTTTGATATCTGTATTTAGTTCCATTTCATCATCATCAACTTTTTCAGTCGGCTTGACTTCAGCCCAATGACACCTAATTTGTTCAACCTCTCTTTTGACAGTTACCAGAACTTGGCCTTTGTTATTCCCAAACGTCATTTTATCAAAATCAATTGCAAACTTCCTTGGTAATAGATAGTCCAATCCTAAGAT
>NW_013858701.1:0-340 GCF_000517525.1 Limulus polyphemus
TGTGCTTTACTGTTCGCTTGTTGTTGCACTCTCACCAGAGCGCGTGCTTCACTGTTCGCTTGTTGTTGCACTCTCACCAGAGCGCGTGCTTTACTGTTTGCTTGTTGTTGCACTCTCTCCAGATCCTGTGCTTTACTGTTTGCTTGTTGTTGCACTCTCACCAGATCCTGTGCTTTACTGTTTGCTTGTTGTTGCACTCTCACCAGATCCTATGCTTTACTGTTCGCTTGTTGTTGCACTCTCACCAGAGCGCGTGCTTTACTGTTCGCTTGTTGTTGCACTCTCACCAGATCCTGTGCTTTACTGTTCGCTTGTTGTTGCACTCTCACCAAATCCTGTG
>NW_013858702.1:0-345 GCF_000517525.1 Limulus polyphemus
ACACTTTACAAATAGGGTACATATTCCTCAGCATCAATACTGTAATCAAAGTATCAAAATAATTTAGAAACACTTTACAAATAGGGTACATATTCCTCAGCATCAACACTGTAATCAAAGTATCAAAATAATTTAGAAACACTTTACAAATAGGGTACATATTCCTCAGCATCAGTACTGTAATCAAAGTATCAAAATAATTTAGAAACACTTTACAAATAGGGTACATATTCCTCAGCATCAACACTGTAATCAAAGTATCAAAATAATTTAGAAACACTTTACAAATAGGGTACATATTCCTCAGCATCAACACTGTAATCAAAGTATCAAAATAATTTAGAA
>NW_013858703.1:0-345 GCF_000517525.1 Limulus polyphemus
CTATCATGTGTGCCACATTATCAAAGCTATCATGTGTGCCACATTATCAAAGCTATCATGTGTGCCACATTACAAAAGCTATCATGTGTGCCACATTATCAAAGCTATGATGTGTGCCACATTACAAAGCTATGATGTGTGCCACATTATCAAAGCTATGATGTGTGCCACATTATCAAAGCTATGATGTGTGCCACATTACAAAAGCTATGATGTGTGCCACATTACAAAAGCTATGATGTGTGCCACATTATCAAAGCTATGATGTGTGCCACATTATCAAAGCTATGATGTGTGCCACATTACAAAGCTATGATGTGTGCCACATTACAAAGCTATGATGTG
>NW_013858704.1:0-420 GCF_000517525.1 Limulus polyphemus
CTTTAGGCTACCACTACTTGTACAGTTATGTTTTTCTATATTTAGGCTACCACTTCTTGTAAAGTTATGTTTTTCTATATTTAGGCTACCACTACTTGTAAAGCCATGTTTTTCTACATTTAGGCTACCACTACTTGTAAAGTCATGTTTTTCTACATTTGGTCTACCAGTACTTGTAAAGTCATGTTTCCTAACATTTTCTAGTAAAAGGCACGTTATTCCAGCTTTCGTTTACTATTACTTAAAAAATCGTGTCGTTTTAACTTTGGTTAAACTACTTATAAAGTTACACACTTCTAACATCAGTATAATACACTTAAAAATGTTACGTTTTTCTAACGTTTTTTTTCTAACTTTTGTCTAATTCTTCGTGTAATTTATGTGTTTCACACATCAGTATAATACATCTAGTAATGTTAA
>NW_013858705.1:0-345 GCF_000517525.1 Limulus polyphemus
GTTTGTTTGTATGGAAAACACTGTGTGTTTCAGTACCAAGTTATTAGTATTTGTATCTATGGAAAACACTGTGTGTTTCAGTACCAAGTTATTAGTGTTTGTTTGTATGGAAAACACTGCGTGTTTCAGGACTAAGTTATTAGTGTTTGTTTGTATGGAAAACACTGTGTGTTTCAGTACCAGGTTATTAGTGTTTGTATCTATGGAAAACACTGTGTGTTTCAGTACCAGGTTATTAGTATTTGTATCTATGGAAAACACTGTGTGTTTCAGGACTAAGTTATTAGTGTTTGTTTGTATGGAAAACACTGTGTGTTTCAGTACCAGGTTATTAGTGTTTGTATC
>NW_013858706.1:0-345 GCF_000517525.1 Limulus polyphemus
AAATACATACTACATGTTTCAACAGATCATTGGTCTGTCTTCTTCAGGTATGATACAAATCCAAATAAAGAGGTTTATGTACAGAACAAAAATGTCTCTAAGGGTTACGGGCAACAGAATGTAACAACGGGGCGTTATCATTTAACGAGAATAAATTCTGTTAGAGTTATATCAAATTAATTCTTACACATTGCGGAATTTTATTATGATAATGCCTTGTATGTTTATTAATTTCTCATTTTCAATTAATGTTACTGTAGATTAACACTAGTTATCCAATTCGTTTCAAACACTATATTTCTGAAAGTATGTTTAGCCTAACTTTTAATCCATTAGTATCTATGG
>NW_013858707.1:0-345 GCF_000517525.1 Limulus polyphemus
TCATATCAGAACAGTATAGTGACACAATACGTAAAGTACCAAATAATATGCACACAGAATCAGATCAAAACAGTATAATGACACAATACATCAAGTATCCAATCAGTCACATACAGAATCAGATCAAAACAGTATAGTGACACAATACGTCAAGTATACAATCAGGCACATACAGAATCAGATCAAAACAGTATAGTGACACAATACATCAAGTATCCAATCAGTCACATACAGAATCAGATCAAAACAGTATAGTGACACAATACGTCAAGTATACAATCAGGCACATACAGAATCAGATCAAAACAGTATAGTGACACAATACGTGAAGTACCCAATCAGTCA
>NW_013858708.1:0-716 GCF_000517525.1 Limulus polyphemus
CTATGTTTGTCCCTCTTTCTGGAAACAGTGTAATGTGACCCCTAATTTTGTGAGCTACTCGATTGGTCACTAATACTTTCTAGAGAGAGTGTAATGTGACCCCTAATTTTGTGAGCTACTCGATTGGTCACTAATTCTTTCTAGAGAGAGAGAGTGTGTGTAATGCTACTCTATAACTTCACGAGATACTCGATTGGTCCCTAAATCTTTCTAGAGACAGTGTAATGTGACTCTATAACTTCACGAGATACTCGATTGGTCCCTAAATCTTTCTAGAGACAGTGTAATGTGACTCTATAACTTCACGAGATACTCGATTGGTCCCTAAATCTTTCTAGAGACAGTGTAATGTGACTCTATAACTTCACGAGAGATACTCGATTGGTCCCTAAATATTTCTAGAGACAGTGTAATGTGACTCTATAACTTCAGGAGGAGCTACTCGATTGGTCCCTAAATCTTTCTAGAGAGACAGTGTAATGTGACTCCATAACTTCAGGAGGAGCTACTTGATTGGTCCCTGAATATTTCTAGAGAGCTGCGAATCCGTAAAAATGTCTACAGGTTGAAAGATTCGGTAAAAGAAACTCCTTCTGAAATATCTTATGTACAAATATAGAGAAACCTTTTTACTCAACATGGAAAACGGTTACGATAATCAGTAATAACGAATGCAAAGTTTTATATATATCACAAGTTTCACTATCTTTAACGTT
>NW_013858709.1:0-344 GCF_000517525.1 Limulus polyphemus
CCTTCACAAACTTCTGGTAATAGGTACAGAGTCCCAAGAAACTTCTTAACTCTCCCACATTGTCTGGTGTTGGCCAATCACGTACTGCTTTCACCTTATCAGAATCAGTTCGCACACCATGTTCACTTACAATCTGACCCAAGCAAAGCAATTCTTTGTGGAACAAGTGGCATTTCTTGGGATGGAGTTTGAGGTTTGCTGTTTTCAAACGCTTCAATACTTCTACTAGTCAAGAAATTTTCTCATCAAACGGTGTTGCAAACATGATGACATCATCCAGGTACACTAGGGTTATTCTCCATTGTAGGCCTTCCAGTACCCTTTCCATCAGCCTCTCAAATGTT
>NW_013858710.1:0-344 GCF_000517525.1 Limulus polyphemus
ATACTGCCACTTTAAAACGTTGATACCTATACTGCCACTTTAAAACGTTGATACTTATCATACTGCCACTTTAAAACGTTGATACTTATCATACTGTCACTTTAAAATGTTGATACTTATAATACTGCCACTTTAAAACGTTGATACTTATCATACTTCCACTTTAAAACGTTGATACTTATAATACTTCCACTTTAAAACGTTGATACTTATCATACTACCACTTTAAAACGTTGATACTTATCATACTTCCACTTTAAAACGTTGATACTTATAATACTTCCACTTTAAAACGTTAATACTTATAATACTGCCACTTTAAAACGTTGATACTTATAATACTT
>NW_013858711.1:0-316 GCF_000517525.1 Limulus polyphemus
CACTCTCAATAAGAAGACACACGATTTAGCAATACTGTGTACTATTCATAAAAAGACACAAGATTTAACGATACTGTGTACTGTCAATAAGAAGACACAAGATTTAACGATACTGTGTACTGTCAATAAGAAGACACAAGATTTAACGATATTGTGTACTATCAATAAGAAGACACAAGATTTAACGATACTGTGTACTGTCAACAAGAAGACACAAGATTTAACGATACTGTGTACTGTCAATAAGAAGACACAAGGTTTAATAAGAAGACACAAGATTTAACGATACTGTGTACTGTCAATAAGAAGACACAAG
>NW_013858712.1:0-346 GCF_000517525.1 Limulus polyphemus
CAACATGTTAACCAATAAAAGAAAACAACAACAATACGTTAACCAATAAAAGAAAACAACAGTATGTTAACCAATAAAACAACATGTTAACCAATAAAAGAAAACAACAACAATACGTTAACCAATAAAAGAAAACAACAGTATGTTAACCAATAAAAGAAAACAACAACAATACGTTAACCAATAAAAGAAAACAACAGTATGTTAACCAATAAAACAACATGTTAACTAATAAAAGAAAACAACAACAATACGTTAACCAATAAAAGAAAACAACAACAATACGTTAACCAATAAAAGAAAACAACATGTTAACCAATAAAGAAACAACAACAATATGTTAACC
>NW_013858713.1:0-345 GCF_000517525.1 Limulus polyphemus
TTATCACTTACCTTATGGTCAGAAAACTCCCGGTAAAACTAAACTTTTGTCAGGTTTGGATTATTATCACTTACCTTATGGTCAGAAAACTCCCGGTAAAACTAAACTTTTATCAGGTGTGGATTATTATCACTTACCTTACGGTCAGAAAACTCTCGGTAAAACTAAGCTTTTGTCAGGTTTGGATTATTATCACCTTACGGTCAGAAAACTCTCGGTAAAACTAAGCTTTTGTCAGGTTTGGATTATTATCACTTACCTTACGGTCAGAAAACTCTCGGTAAAACTAAGCTTTTGTCAGGTTTGGATTATTATCACTTACCTTATGGTCAGAAAACTCCCGGT
>NW_013858714.1:0-345 GCF_000517525.1 Limulus polyphemus
GTGCATAATGTCCTGTCACACCACAGAGCTTCTGTACAGCTTCTGGTACTCCTTTGTAATCCAGCACCTTGATACTCACAAGGGTTTGCTGAGATGCAGAATCTATGACAAAGATGCACCTTTGGCCATCCACCTACCCTGTCACAATGCTTGGCATTTTACACCTAGCTGTTGGGACTTTCATGATGGGGGTTGGTGGGCGTCCCTCAACATGAACCACTACTGGTTTCCCCGAGGCTGACTTATAGGTAATATTCTTCTTACACTGGCTCCTCATATGTCCTTCCTCTCCACAGTTCCAACAACCTTTCTGGGTAGCAGCCTTTCCTGCCATGGCATTTTCCC
>NW_013858715.1:0-346 GCF_000517525.1 Limulus polyphemus
ATTCCACCATCTGCTTTACCAACTATCCTTCCTCTAACAAAATCTGACAATTCGAGAGTTAAACAAACAATAGACCTTCAGGATTTCTATCCAGATTATATTGGAATATATTCTGGATTGTCTGTTGTGGTGGATCGCCATGGCATGGCTGAGCACAAAGAATTCTCTTCTAGTAGATTCCCAGCATCGACTCCAAAAAATCCGTACCACCCTAATCCCATACTTTTTGGACTACTCCACTGGAATTAAATCGTCCTATAGTCAGTCCTTGCTGCTGTTTCTACTAAAACTATTATCATACCAAAGTTACATCTCAATCATCACTTGCCATTCCTCTTTCTATTAC
>NW_013858716.1:0-375 GCF_000517525.1 Limulus polyphemus
CTAACCTCACAACACAGTTTCACAGCGTACGTTCCAACTCAACTCTACTAGCTTCACAACACAGTTTCACAGAGTACGTTCCAACTCAACTCTACTAACTTCACAACACAGTTTCACAGCGTACTTTCCTACTCAACTCTACTAACTTCACAACACAGTTTCACAGAGTACGTTCCAACTTGACTCTACTAACTTCACAACACAGTTTCACAGAGTACGTTCCAACTCAACTCTACTAACTTCACAACACAGTTTCACAGTGTACGTTTGAACTCAACTATACTAGCTTCACAACACAGTTTCACAGAGTACGTTCCAACTCAACTCTACTAACTTCACAACACAGTTTCACAGCGTACGTTCCTACTCAACTCT
>NW_013858717.1:0-345 GCF_000517525.1 Limulus polyphemus
AGTAAGACATCCCAGTCATCTTGGCGGCTATTACAAAACTTTGCCAATTCCTGTCCCAGTGTCCAATTGTACTTTTCTACCATCCCATCAGACTGTGAGTGAAGTGGCGTTGTCCTGGCCCTTCGTATGCCAAACAACTTGCAGCATTCATGGAACACAGCTGATTCAAAGTTACGGCCTTGATCTGAATGCAGTTCGTATGGCATACCAAACCTGAAGAAGAAATCACTAATAGCCGAAGCTACAGTTGTAGCTTCCTGATTTGGTATTGCATATGCCTCAGGCCACTTGGTGAACTAATCCATCACCACACAGATGTACTTGTTTCCAGCACGAGTTCGAGGC
>NW_013858718.1:0-345 GCF_000517525.1 Limulus polyphemus
ATTTCCCTTCTCAAAACTGAGTAGAGTTTCTTCTTCGATGGTGGCTTCTTCAAGTGGCACGTCTTCAGCAGCGTCATTTGTTCTGTTTTCCACTTCATCCCAAGTGAAATGTCCTGGACCGTGATAACGCCAAAGCCTGTTGGCATGCACCACTTTTGGCTTACCTCGCCGACCACATTTTACCCGGAAAGTCACGTCTGAGAGACGATCCACTATGTCATATGGGCCTTCCCATGGAGAAGACAACTTAGGAGACTTCCCCTTGGTCTTCCTGGGACCACACAACCACACCTTGTCTCCCAGCACAAAGCTGACCTCAATAGATCTCTTATCATAAGTCAACCT
>NW_013858719.1:0-345 GCF_000517525.1 Limulus polyphemus
AATATTTGCGGCCGTTTTATCAATAATAAAGCCCGAAGCTCTGCCAGCTTAGGAAATTTGGGTTAGTTTTACATCTTAAGCCCCCCCCAGTGGCACGGCGGCATGTTTGCTGACTTACAACGCTAGAATCCGGGTTTCGATACCCGTGGTGGGCAGAGCACAGATATCCCATTGCGTAGCTTTGTGCTTAATTAATAACGAAACAAACAATCATATAAAGAAATGCTGTTCGTTTAATACAGACACATTGTTCGTTTAATACAGAAACACTGTTTGTTTAATACAGAAAGACTGTTCGTTTAATACGGAAACATTGTTCGTTTAATACAGAAAGGCTGTTCGTTT
>NW_013858720.1:0-465 GCF_000517525.1 Limulus polyphemus
CTCTGGTAACCAAAATTAGGCTAACGAATTAGGAACAACAACATACGCGTTATTTCATTCGGATCTCAGGGGAGGGGGGCGGCGGGCTGGTAGAGGGATACGCCCTCTCGTCGGCCAAGTGACCAAGATAGATGAAAATGGAGAAAATAAGAGGTGGGTAAAAGAGCAAAATCTGCAATGGAGGTGGAAGTTGGGAATTGAAGTATAGCGATATGGGCAAGGATAGGATACGATCTGGAGAAATTAAAGCGTACACGGTCCAGGCTATTTCACGCAATGAGGAATGTGTGGGAACTGGCAATGGAGTTCGTGAGTATTAGGACTCAGGAGAGATAAAAGGAGTTAGAGGAGACATAACATAATGATGATCGGCTGATGAACTTCGGAGAAGATGACATTTTGATATTACTCTCTGAGTATATATATATAATCATTCCCGTCTTCCTTACAAGTTATCTTGAAATC
>NW_013858721.1:0-343 GCF_000517525.1 Limulus polyphemus
ATGTCTCTTTGTATTGTTTAAATACTAACACCCATGTCTCTTTGTATTGTTTAAATACTAACACCCATATGTCTTTGTATTGTTTAAATACTAACACCTATATATCTTTGTATTGTTTAAATACTAACACCTATATATCTTTGTATTGTTTAAATTCTAACACCTATATATCTTTGTATTGTTTAAATACTAACACCCATATCTCTTTGTATTGTTTAAATACTAACACCTATATATCTTTGTATTGTTTAAATACTAACACCTATATCTCTTTGTATTGTTTAAATACTAACACCTATATCTCTTCGTATTGTTTAAATACTAACACTCATATCACTTTGTA
>NW_013858722.1:0-345 GCF_000517525.1 Limulus polyphemus
CATTATGGTAATGTGTGCTGTTAAATGATATTGCATTATGGTAATGTGTGCTGTTAAATGATATTGCATTATGGTAATGTGTGCTGTTAAATGATATTGCATCATGGTAATGTGTGCTGTTAAATGATATTGCATCATGGTAATGTGTGTGCTGTTTAATGATATTGTATTATGGTAATGTCTGCTATTAAATAATATTGTATTATGGTAATGTCTGCTGTTAAATGATATTGCGTTATGGTAATGTCTGCTGTTAAATGATATTGTATTATGGTAATGCCTGCTGTTAAATGATATTGTATTGTGGTAATGTGTGCGGTTAAATGATATTGCATTATGGTAATG
>NW_013858723.1:0-1056 GCF_000517525.1 Limulus polyphemus
TAGAAAGGTTCATTTACCTTAGGTATTTGTCAATAAAAATTTTCATTTACCATAGGTATTTGTTTGGATGAAAATTTCATGCACCATGAGTATTTTTGGTAGAAAGTTTCATGTACCATAGGTATTTGTTTGGTAGAAATTTCATGTACTATGGGTATTTTTTAGTAGAAAGTTTCATGTACAATGGGTATTTGTTTGGTAGAAAGTTTCATATACGATAGTTATTTGTTTCGTAGAACGTTTCATGTAGCATGGGTATATTTTGGATGAAAGTTTCATGTACCATGGGTATTTGTTCGGTGAAACGTTTCATGTACCATTGGGTATTTGTTTGGTGGAAATTGACATGTATCATAGATATTTGTTTGGAAGAAAGTTTCATGTACCATGGGTATTTGTTTGGTAGAAAGTTTCATGTACCATAGGTATTTTTGGTAGAAAGCTTCATGAAACATAGATATTTTTGGTAGAAAGTGAAATGTATCATAGATATCTGTTCGGAAAAAAGTTTCATGTACCATTGGTATTTGTTTGGTAGAAAGTTTCATGTACCATAGGTATTTTTGGTAGAAAGCCTCATGGACCATAGATATTTTTGGTAGAAAGTTTCATATACCATAGGTATTTGTTTTGTAGAACGTTTCATTTTCCATGGGTATTTGTTTTTGTAGATAGATTCATGTATCATAGGTATTTGTTTGGTAGAAAATTTCATATACCATGGGTATTTTTTGGTGGAAAGTTTCATGTACCATGGGTATCTGTTTTGTTGAACGTTTCATGTACCATGGGTATTTTCTGGTAGAAATGTTTTGTACAATTGGTATTTTTGGTAGAAAGATTCATGTATCATGGGTATTTGCTTGGAAGAAAGTTTCATATACGATAGTTAATTGTTTAGTAGAACGTTTCATATACCATGGGTATTTATTTAAACATAGGTCTTTCCTTGGTAGAATGATTCATGTACCATGAGTATTTGTTTGGTAGAACTTTTTATGTACCATGGGTACTTGTTCGGTAGAATGTTTCATGTACCATAGGTATTTATTAAAA
>NW_013858724.1:0-345 GCF_000517525.1 Limulus polyphemus
GAATAGGTTGGTCACTGATGTTGAACTGACGGACTTGACGGAAGACAACTAGTCAACTCTTGGTCTACTCTGATCGAATGTGTTGGTCACTGATTTTGAACTAACGGAAGACAACTAGTCAACTCTTGGACTACTCTGATCGAATGGGTTGGTCACTGATGTTGAACTGACGGACTTGACGGAAGACAACTAGTCAACTCTTGGACTACTCTGATCGAATGGGTTGGTCACTGATGTTGAACTGACGGAAGACAACTAGTCAACTCTTGGACTACTCTGATCGAATGGGTTGGCCACTGATGTTGAACTGACGGACTTGACGGAAGACAACTAGTCAACTTTTGG
>NW_013858725.1:0-496 GCF_000517525.1 Limulus polyphemus
AAATTTATCACTGAAACATAATACAGTGAGATTTGATTTGCTGCAACTACATCCAATCTATGGTCTTGCCATTTCTCTAACCTGTCATACCCAACTACATCCAATCTATGGTCTTGCCATTTCTCTAACCTGTCATACCCATTTATACCATTATCCTACAAAGTTTAAGAGATTAAAATGTGATCTCAATGGTTGAAAAGCTTTATGTCACTTTGATAAATAGAATTTTTTTTCTCTCAGGGATAAATAAATACACTTGTTTTAAAATGGACAGACATCTATTTTGAATTCCACTTATCTTATGATAATTAAGGCTACCTGCTCTTTATCAAGAGACTTTCCTACTGCGTCTCTCAAGAAGGTTTCACTTTCATGGGTGATGTTCCACCATTCAGAAACTGTGAATACATCCGAGTAGTTTTCATAGGATGTATACTGAACTCTGCAGATCTGATCAACTACAGAATTCAAAAACTGAAAAAAAAGAAAGAATTAT
>NW_013858726.1:0-703 GCF_000517525.1 Limulus polyphemus
GTTATTTGGTACAACAACTCACGAATACCTAGGTGTAACTCTAGTTACCTAATTTAAAACCACCATACTCATCTTTAGCCTTACTTGGTACAACTACTCCATGTACACTTAGGTTTAACTTTAGTGTCCGAATTTATAACCCCCATACTCATATTTAGAGTTATTTGGTACAACAACTCCACGAACACCTAGGTGTAACTCTAGTTACCGAATTTATAACCACCATACTCATCTTAGCTTTACTTTGTACAACTACTCCATGAACACATAGGTGTAACTCTAGTTACAGAATTTATAACCACCATACTCATCTTTAGCGTTATTTGGTACAACAACTGCACTAACATCTAGGTGTAACTCTAGTTACCGAATTTATAACCACCATACTCATCTTTACCCTTACTTGGTACAAGTACTCCATTAACTGTAACTAGAGTTACACCTAGTTGGAGTAGTTGTACCAAGTAGGCTAAAGATGAGTATGGTGGTTATAAATTCATGAACACCTAGGTGTAACTCTAGTTACGAATTTATAACCACCATATTCATCTATAGCCTTACTTGGAACAACTACTCCATAAACACCTAGGTGTAACTCTAGTTACCGAATTTATAACCACCATACTCATCTTTAGCCTTACCTTGTACAACTATACCATGAACACATAGGTGTAACTCTAGTTACAGAATTTATAACCACCAT
>NW_013858727.1:0-344 GCF_000517525.1 Limulus polyphemus
CTTCGTGAATCTATCAGCCAGTCACCGGAATCGCGTCAGTACTTCGTGAATCTATCAGCCAGTCACCGGAATCGCGTCAGTACTTCGTGAATCTATCAGCCAGTCACCGGAATCGCGTCAGTTCTTCGTGAATCTATCAGCCAGTCTTTCTGGAGGACTCCTGATCTTGTGGTTATCAGAAAGTGATCTGTATAAGGAATTGTATGACTTATTGTAACGACGGCTTTATACAATATCTATAGAGAAATATAAGGAATTGTATGACTTATTGTAACGACGGCTTATACAATATCTATAGAAGAATATAATGAATTGTATGACTTACTGTAACGACGGCTTATACA
>NW_013858728.1:0-886 GCF_000517525.1 Limulus polyphemus
GAATGGAGGATATAAAGAATGAACGAACAGCACTGAATGGAGAATATAAAGAACGAACGAACAACACTGAATGGAGGATATAAAGAACGAACGAACGAACGTAGTGACAAAGAAGAGCGTGTTTGAATCGTATCATTGCGTAGTGACAAACAAGAGCTTGTTTGAATCGTTGTATCACTGCGTAATGACAAATAAGAGCTTGTTTGAATCGTTGTATCACTGCGTAATGACAAACAAGAGCTTGTTTGAATCGTATCATTGCGTAGTGACAAACAAGAGCGTGTTAGAATCATTGTATCACTACGTAGTGACAAACAAGAGCGTGTTAGAATCATTGTATCACTGCGTAATGACAAATAAGAGCGTGTTAGAATCGTATCATTGCGTAGTGACAAACAGGAGCGTGTTAGAATCATCGTATCACTGCGTAATGACAAACAAGAAATCGTTAGAATCATCGTTTCACTGCGTAATGACAAACAAGAGCGTGTTAGAATCATCGTATCACTACGTAGTGACAAACAAGAGCGTGTTAGAATAATCGTATCACTGCCTATTGTCGAATAAGAGCGAATTTGAATCATTGTTTCACTGCATAGTGAAAAGCAAGAACGTGGTAGAGTCATTGTTCAAAGTACTTTTAAAAACCATGTGTTTAATATTATCTGTTTTATTGATTCGTGAAAATAAACAGATAATATCAAACTGATTTTCTTTAAGTGCACGTGACTAGTGAAATAGAAAATATGTCAGCTTATAATGTGGTAATAAGAACGAGGACTTGACAGATATGTCAGCTTATAATGTGGTAATAAGAACGAGGACTTGACAGATATGTCAGCTTATAATGTGGTAATAAGAACGAGGACTTGACAGATATGTCAGC
>NW_013858729.1:0-345 GCF_000517525.1 Limulus polyphemus
ACAATAAACACCCAAATAACACATATTAAAGTTACAATAAAAACCTAAATAATGTGTATTAAATTTACAATAAACAGTCAAATAACACACATTAAAATTCCAATAAACACCCAAATAACACATGTTAAAGTTACAATAAACACCCAAATAACACATATTAAAGTTCCAATAAACACCAAAATAACACATATTAAAGTTCCAATAAACACCCAAATAACACATATTAAAGTTACAATAAAAACCTAAATAATGTGTATTAAATTTACAATAAACAGTCAAATAACACATATTAAAGTTCCAATAAACACACAAATAACACATATTAAAGTTCCCATAAACACCCAA
>NW_013858730.1:0-718 GCF_000517525.1 Limulus polyphemus
GTACACAAGATTTAACGATACTGTGTCTTCTTATTGACAGGTACACAGTATCGTTAAATCTTGTGTCTTCTTATTGACAGGACACATTATTGTTCAATCTTATGTTTTCTTACTGACAGTACACATTATCGTCGAATATTGTCTTTTCTTATTGATAGAACACAGTATCGTTAAATCTTGTGTCTTCTTATTGACAGTACACAGTATCGTTAAATCTTGTGTCTTTTTCTGGATAGTACACAATATTGCTAAATCGTGTGTCTTCTTATTGAGAGTACACAGTATTGTTAAATCTTGTGTCTTCTTATTGACAGTACTCTGTATAGTTAAATCTTGTGTCTTCTTATTAAAAGTGCACAGTATCGTTAAATCTTATGTCTTCTTATTGACAGTACACAGTATCGTTAAATCTTGTGTCTTTTTATGGATAGTACACAATATTGCTAAATCGTGTGTCTTCTTATTGAGAGTACACAGTATTGTTAAATAACTGTGTACTGTCAATAAGAAGACACAAGATTTAACGATACTGTGTTCTGTCAATAAGAAGACAAAAGATTTAACTATACAGAGTACTGTCAATAAGAAGACACAAATCGTTAAATCTTGTGTCTTTTTATGGAAAATACACACTATTGTTAAATCGTGTGTATTCTTATTGAGAGTACACAATATTGTTAAATCTTGTGTCTTCTTATTGAATGTACACAGTATCGTT
>NW_013858731.1:0-420 GCF_000517525.1 Limulus polyphemus
GACATTAACAATATAACTAAATATACGATAAAACGTGTGACATTAACAATATAACTAAATATACGATAAAACGTGTGACATTAACAATATAACTAAATATACGATAAAACGTGTCAAACATTAACAATATAACAAAATATACGATAAAACGTGTCAAACATTAACAATATAACTAAATATACGATAAAACGTGTCAAACATTAACAATATAACAAAATATACGATAAAACGTGTCAAACATTAACAATATAACAAAATATACGATAAAACGTGTCAAACATTAACAATATAACTAAATATACGATAAAACGTGTCAAACATTAACAATATAACTAAACATACGATAAAACGTGTGAGACATTAACAATATAACAAAATATACGATAAAACGTGTCAAACATTAACAATATAACTAAATAC
>NW_013858732.1:0-471 GCF_000517525.1 Limulus polyphemus
ATGCCAATAAAACAGTAACACAAAACGACCACAAAAATCGTAAAACATAAACTAGAATTCTAGAATTTTGAAAGTAAACGCGCAAGGTTGCTGCGAACCTCCATAGAAAAAATTCAAGAAGATTCATCTAAATGGGACGAAGTACTGGTAAAAAACGACAAAACCTGTCATATCTCCCTTAAAACGCTTGTAGGAAGGTAAAACTTCGCATGATACTGTGGAACGAACTAGTGAATATGCAAATCAAATTTTGTGAAGATCCGTCAATCTAGAACCCTCTGATAGCAAGAAATCTATAACAGCGCAATATCAAAAAGCTTCACTGCAGTACACATACTCTTTCAGAAAGCCAATAGAGTAGTAACGCGTATTTACATGCAAAATTCTAGTTTTGTATTATCATTTCTGCGACTTTTCTGGTCCATTTTAAGTACGCAACGAACGTTCATAACAAAAATTCGAGAAGATTCG
>NW_013858733.1:0-345 GCF_000517525.1 Limulus polyphemus
CTAGCCACAATACGAGGTTTTCAACTACTTGATGCTGTTCCAGGAACTGTAGCTGGTTGTTCAGTCATTGTATTTGGCTATATCTTTCAACTCTTTACTCAGGATTCTCCCGTTCGATTCATAAGTATCGTTGGGGCTTTACTAATCATCATGGCTATGGTTATTTCTTCATGGAAGTTTCCGTACAGTAAATGCAATGTATCTGAGCATGTAACAGAAAATATCCATTCAGCAAGCTGTAAGTGGAACAGAAGAAATGACATGTTTCAAGATACAAATGATTCATGTGAGCTACATTCATTAACTAACGTGGAAGAAGAAGTGGAGTAAGAAGGATATCTATGA
>NW_013858734.1:0-346 GCF_000517525.1 Limulus polyphemus
CGCGGAGACGTAACAATATGAAATGGATAAATCTGTTGACTGGGAACTATTGCCAGGAGCAGGCATGGTTAGAGGTTTGGCCAAGGTATCTGTATGTGAATCATTCCATTCAAAGCTATGTGAATACACATTAGCAAGTGCTTAGAACATATGTCCTGGTATTAAAGTGGTGCACACATATGCTATTGAATGATGAAGCAGAGACCATGTGCTCAGTGGTGGGATTCAGCCGGTTCGCACCAGTTCGTGCGAACCTGTTCTTAGAATTTAATGACCTCCACGAACCGATTGTTAACAATCGTATGTATAGGCCTAATAATAACGTCACAACTTACAAGTACGCGTA
>NW_013858735.1:0-344 GCF_000517525.1 Limulus polyphemus
CATTAAGAACGACTGAAATAATAATTTGAGTAATAATTAATATGTACTTGTTACTTTATAGATTTAATAGATATTTGTTGTTACTTTATATATTTAATAGATATTTGTTGCTACATTATAGATTTAATAGATATTTGTTGTTATTTTATAGATTTAATAGATATTTGTTGTTATTTTATAGATTTAATAGATATTTGTTGTTACTTTATATATTTAATAGATATTTGTTGCTACATTATAGATTTAATAGATATTTGTTGTTATTTTATAGATTTAATAGATATTTGTTGTTATTTTATAGATTTAATAGATATTTGTTGTTACTTTAATTAACGTGTTTACGC
>NW_013858736.1:0-344 GCF_000517525.1 Limulus polyphemus
CGGGTTGACAAAGTCGAATTCCCGTCACACCAAACATGCTCGCCCTTTCAGCCGTAGGGGCGTTATAATGTGACGGTCAATCCCACTATTCGTTGGTAAAAGAGTAGCCCAAGAGTTGGCGGTGGGTGGTGATGACTAGCTGCCTTCCCTCTAGTCTTACACTGCTAAATTAGGGACGGCTAGCGCAGTTAGCCCACGTGAGCTTTGCACGAAATTCATAACAAACAAACAATACATGTCAAATCTGTGTCTCGTCGTGTTCCATCACTATAACGGATTAGAGTATATTAAGCTTTACACATTATATAGGCTACACTAACGTGACGTTTAGGTGGTTCGTTAAC
>NW_013858737.1:0-345 GCF_000517525.1 Limulus polyphemus
CACAAGATTTAACAATACTGTGTACTGTCAATAAGAAGAAAAAGATTTATCGATACTGTGTACTTTCAATAAGAAGACACAAGATTTAACAATATTGTGTACTGTCAATAAGAAGACACAAGATTTAACGATACTGTGTACTGACAGTAAGAAGACACAAGATTTAACGATACTGTGTACTGTCAATAAGGAGACACAAGATTTAACGATACTGTGTTCTGTCAATAAGAAGACACAAGATTTAACGATACTGTGTACTATCAATAAGAAGACACAAGATTTAACGATACTGTGTACTGTCAATAAGAAGACACAATATTCAACGATAATGTGTACTGTCAATAA
>NW_013858738.1:0-490 GCF_000517525.1 Limulus polyphemus
CAACGTGGATCCTACCAGTAATAAACGGTATATATACAACGTGGATCCTATCAATAATAACGGTATATAAACAACGTGGATCCTACCAGTAATAAACGGTATATAAACAACGTGGATCCTATCAGTAATAAACGGTATATAAACAACGTGGATCCTATCAGTAATAAACGGTATATAAACAACGTAGATCCTACCAGTAATGAACGGTACATAAACAACGTGGATCCTACCAGTAATAAACGGTACATAAACAACGTGGATCCTACCAGTAATGAACGGTACATAAACAACGTGGATCCTACCAGTAATAAACGGTATATAAACAACGTGGATCCTATCAGTAATAAACGGTACATAAACAACGTGGATCCTACCAGTAATAAACGGTATATAAACAACGTGGATCCTACCAGTAATAAACAGGTATATAAACAACGTGGATCCTACCAGTAATAAACGGTATATAAACAACGTGGATCCTACCAGTAAT
>NW_013858739.1:0-493 GCF_000517525.1 Limulus polyphemus
CTTGATATAACTTCATTGGAGCACTTCCTTTATGCTTGAATCCCCTTTTAGCACTACATGTACTGCATGTCCTGCACCATTCTTCCACATCTCGCCTCATACCTGTCCAGTAAAATCTTTGTTGTAGGTGAATCAATGTCTTATTAATTCCGAGATGTCCTCCTGTTAAACTATCATGGGATTGACGCAACACAACTTCCCGTAACTTCCCCGGTATAACTGTTTGCCAAGTCGTCACTTTCCTATCTCTAGTTTTCCATCTCCGAACAAGAATACCATTTTCAAGCTTCAATTGGTCCCATTGTGCCCAATAGTGCTTTGTCACAGGGCTTAGACTAGACACTTCCCAAGCAGGGCGCAAAACACTTGTTTTTAGAAAATCAATTATAGGCTTCAAATCTTGGTCTTTCTCCTGCTCTGCTTTAATATCTTTACCTGGTTCCACTTCGTCATCATCAACTTCTTCAGTCACTTTGACTTCACCTTGATGGCA
>NW_013858740.1:0-345 GCF_000517525.1 Limulus polyphemus
ACAAAATGGGCTATCTGTTATTCTGTTATTAGTCACACAGCTACACAATGGACTATCTGTTATTCTGTTATCAGGCACAAAGGTACAAAATGGGCTATCTGTTATTCTGTTATCAGGCACAAAGGTACAAAATGGGCTATCTGTTATTCTGTTATCAGGCACAAAGCTACAAAATGAGCTATCTGTTGTTCTGTTATTAGTCACACAGCTACACAATGGGCTATATGTTGTTCTGTTATCAGGCACAAAGGTACACAATGGACTATCTGTTGTTCTGTTATTAGGCACAAAGCTACACAATGGACTATCTGTTGTTCTGTTATTAGTCACAAAGGTACACAATGA
>NW_013858741.1:0-345 GCF_000517525.1 Limulus polyphemus
AATATTCTTCCTACACTGGCTCCTCAAATGTCCGTGCTTTCCACAGTTCCAACAACCTTTCTGGATACCAACCTTTCCTGCTGTAGCACCTCCCCTGTGTTGAAGTTTCCAGCATTGAGCTCTCTTGTGCCCAGGTTTATTGCAGTGCCAGCAAAGTCCCTCAAACTTCTCTGAAAGGTGACCTTTTCTGGCCTTGAATCCAGATGACTGTACCAACCTCGGTACCTCTGTGCTGGACTTAATGTAGGATTCAAATTCGAGAGCTTTGGCCATTGCATCCTGTATGGTAGAGGGGTGTGCTTGCTTCACTTGTATCTTAAGTTGTGGACTGTCCAAGGCATCTAC
>NW_013858742.1:0-345 GCF_000517525.1 Limulus polyphemus
ATATATTTACACATGGCTTGTGTATATCGTATATATACATATATATTATTCATACCTTCGGTGTATAGGACGCAAGCAGATTTTGACATCAAATTTTGGGGTAAAAAGTGCGTTACAAACTATTGTTACAAACTATAGTTATAAACTATTGTTACAAACTATTGTTATGAACTATTCTTACAAACTATTGTTATAAACTATAGTTATAAACTATTGTTACAAACTATTGTTATAAAATATTGTTACAAAATATTGTTACAAACTATTGTTACAAACTATTCTTACAAACTATTGTTATAAACTATTGTTACAAACTATTGTTATAAACTATTGTTACAAACTATA
>NW_013858743.1:0-344 GCF_000517525.1 Limulus polyphemus
CCAGTATCTCCTACCAACATAGTCTGTAACTGAAGATTATTTCTCAAGTAGATATTCATCTGAATGAGAAAGTGTTTGTAAAAAAAATCAAGTATCTCTTACAGCATAGTCTGTAACTGAAGATGATTTTTCAAGTAGACATTCACTTAAATGGGAAACTGTTTATAAAAAATCCAGTATCTTCTAACAACATAGTCTGCAACTGAAGATGATTTCTCAAGTAAACATTCATTTGAATGAGAAACTGTTTATAAAAAAATCGAGTAATTCCTACCAACATAGTCTGTAACTGAAGATGATTTCTCAAGTAGACATTCATTTGAATGGGAAACTGTTTGTAAAAA
>NW_013858744.1:0-346 GCF_000517525.1 Limulus polyphemus
GTTATATTCAGGTCAAAGTTAACACGATTAAGTTATATTCAGTTCAAATTGAGCATGATTAAGTTCAATTCATATCACAGTTAACATGATTAAATTATATTCAGGTCATAGTTAACATGATTAAATTATATTCAAGTTATATTTAGTATGGTTAAGTTGTATTCAGATCACATTTAGCATGATTTAGTTGTATTCAGATCATATTTAGCATGATTATTTTATATTTAGGTCAAATTTAGTATGATTAAGTTAAATTTAGGTCAGATTTAGCATGATTAAATTTTTTTCAGATCAAATTTAATATGATTACGTAATATTCAGTTCAAATTTAGCATGATTAAGTTGC
>NW_013858745.1:0-580 GCF_000517525.1 Limulus polyphemus
ATCTGAGTATTGTTAGAGTAAAAAACTGAGTATTATTAGAGTAAAAACTGAGTATTATTAGAGTAAAAAACTGAGTATTGTTAGAGTAAAACTGAGTATTATTACAGTAAAAACTGAGTATTATTAGAGTAAAAACTGAGTATTGTTAGAGTAAAAAACTGAGTATTATTACAGTAAAAACTGAGTATTATTACAATAAAAACTTAGTATTTTTACAGTAAAACTTAGTATTATTACAATAAAAACTTAGTATTTTTACAGTAAAAACTTAGTATTATTACAATCAAAAACTGAGTATTATTACAGTAAAAAAATGAGTATCATAACAATAAAAAACTGAGAATCATTACAATAAAAACTGAGTATCACAGTAAAACATTGAGTATTATTACAGTAAAACTAACTATCATTACAATAAAAACTGAGTATCACGGTAAAACATTGAGTATTATTACAGTAAAAAATTTAGTATTATTACAATAAAAACTGAGTATCACAGTAAAACATCGAGTATTATTACAGTAAAACATTGAGTATTATTACAGTAAAACATTGAGTATTATTACAGTAAAACATTGAG
>NW_013858746.1:0-342 GCF_000517525.1 Limulus polyphemus
AAAGTCTTTAATGTATTTGTATCTAACCTGGTACTGGCAGGAGTTGTTGTAAGTATTTAAGGTGCTTTTGTGTCTAACTTGGTACTTGCAAAAGTTGTTGAAAGTCTCTAATGTGTTGATGTTTCTAACCGGGAACGGGCATGGGAAGTTGTAAGTTTTAATGTGTTGTTGTTTCTAACCTGATACTGGCAGGAGTTGTTGTAAGTATATTATGTTTTTTGTATCTAACTTCGTACTGGCACGGGTTGTTGAAAGTCTTTAATGTGTTGTTGTATCTAACCTTGTACTAACAGGAGTTGTTTAAGTCTTTATTGTGTTGATGTTTCTAGCTTTGAACGGGCA
>NW_013858747.1:0-345 GCF_000517525.1 Limulus polyphemus
CAGGAGAATGACATGTGACTAGTGAAGTTTATGTAACTTTATAGGAGAGTTACATGTGACAAGTTAGGTTTATGTAAGTTTACAGGAGAATTACAAGTGACAAGTCAAGTTTAAGTAACTTTACAGGAGAATGACAAGTGACAAGTCAAGTTTAAGTAAATTTACAGGAGAATGACATGTGGCAAGATAAGTTTATGTAACTTTACAGGAGAGTTACGTATGACAAGTCAAGTTTATGTAACTTTACTGGAGAATGACATGTGACAAGTCAAGTTTAAGTAACTTTACAGGAGAGTGAGATGTGACATGTCAAGTTTATGTAACTTTACAGGAGAGTTACATGTG
>NW_013858748.1:0-341 GCF_000517525.1 Limulus polyphemus
GATATTGTGTACTGTCAATAAGAAGACACAAGATTTAACGATACTGTGTACTGTCAATAAGAAGACACACGATTTAACGATACTGTGTACTGTCAATAAGAAGACACAAGATTTTACGATACTGTGTACTGTCAATCAGAAGACACAAGATATAAGGATACTGTGTACTGTCAATAAGAAGACACAAGATTTAACGATACTGTGTACTGTCAATAATAAAGACACAGGATTTAACGATACTGTGTACTGTCAATAAAAAGACACAAGATTTAACGATACTGTGTACTGTCAATAAGATGACACAAGATTTAATGATACTATGTACTGTACAATAAGAAGAC
>NW_013858749.1:0-343 GCF_000517525.1 Limulus polyphemus
GACTGAACTAGCTAACAATCTATACTAACATACTACTGACTGAACTAGCTAACAGTGATGTATACTTACATACTGCTGACTGAACTAGCTAACAATCTATACTTACATACTACTGACTGAACTAGCTAACAATCTATACTAACATACTACTGACTGAACTAGCTAACAATCTATACTAACATACTACTGACTGAACTAGCTAACAATGATGTATACTTACACACTGCTGACTGAACTAGCTAACAATGATGTATACTTACACACTGCTGACTGAACTAGCTAACAATCTATACTAACATACTACTGACTGAACTAGCTAACAATGATGTATACTTACACACTG
>NW_013858750.1:0-345 GCF_000517525.1 Limulus polyphemus
CAATCAATGTTGTGTCTATTATCACAAGACATTGTATTCCAAAACAATCAATGTTGTGTCTATTATCACAAGACATTGTACTCCAAAACAATCAATGTCGTGTCTAATATCACAAGACATGGTACTCCAAAACAATCAATGTCGTGTCTAATATCACAAGACATGGTACTCCAAAACAATCAATGTCGTGTCTAATATCACAAGACATGGTACTCCAAAACAATCAATGTTGTGTGTATTATCATAAGACATGGTACTCCAAAATAATCAATGTCGTGTCTATTATCACAAGACATGGTACTCCAAAACAATCAATGTTGTGTCTATTATCACAAGACGTGGTAC
>NW_013858751.1:0-345 GCF_000517525.1 Limulus polyphemus
GTACCGGTCTACGTCTCGTTGGCTTCTGCTTCATGGTGGGGTTCATCTGCTTCATCAGTAAATGTCCTATCATCTGTAACAGTCACATCAGTGGTTGTAACTTCATCAAAAGCTTCACCTTTTCCCTTCTCAAAACTGAGTAGAGTTTCTTCTTTGACGTTGGCTTTTTCAGGTGACACCTCTTCAGCAGCGTCATTTGTTCCTTTGTTCACTTCGTCCCAACTGAAATGTCCTGGACCATGATAACGCCAAAGCCTGTTGGCATGTGCCACTTTTGGCTTACCTCGCCGACCACATTTTACCCAGAAAGTCACGTCTGAGAGACGATCCACTATGTCATATGGG
>NW_013858752.1:0-343 GCF_000517525.1 Limulus polyphemus
TAGTAGATCTTCCTTTCGCTTCTTTGAGTTCGTTGATCCTTTGGGGCATCGTGAGAATCATCTCGTCAATTTTAGATTGTGAGATTTTCGCTCACTCTTGCTTCAAAACTTGGAGTAGATCGCTCTTCGAAGTTGATTTTTGTGGTTGTTTCTTGACTTGCCGGTCGAGTATGGCACAAAGGTTTTTGATGGGGTTCATGTCAGGAGGTTGGCTCGGCCAGGGCAACTTCTGGATACCATTTTCTTCCTGTCACTTTTGGGTGTTTTTAGCAGTGTGACACGGTGCTCCATCTTCCTGGAACAACGTTGTGTTCTTGTCCACGAAACTCGAGGAATAAAGTAG
>NW_013858753.1:0-735 GCF_000517525.1 Limulus polyphemus
CTATAAATTCGGTAACTAGAGTTACACCTAGGTGTTCGTAGAGTTGGTGTACCAAAGAATGCTAAGGATGAGTATGGTAGTTATAAATTCGGTAACTATAGTTACACCTAGTGTTCATGGAGTAGTTGTACCAAGTAAGGCTAAAGATGAGTATGGTGGTTATAAATTCGGTAACTAGAGTTACACCTAGGTGTTCGTGGAGTTGTTGTACCAAATAACGCTAAAGATGAGTATGTTGGTTAAAAATTCGATTACTAGAGTTACACCTAGGTGTTCGTGGAGTTGTTGTACCAAATAACGCTAACTATGAGTATGGTGGTTATAAATTTTGTAACTAGAGTTACTCCACGAACACCTAGGTTTTAGCGTTATTTGGTACACTAGCCCATCATACTCATCAGATGTAACTCTAGTTACCGAATTTGTAACCACCATACACATCTTTAGCGTTATTTGGTGCAACAACTCCACGAATACCTAGGTGAACCTCTATTTACCGAATTTATAACCACCATACTCATCTTTAGGTTTACTTGGCAAAACTACTCCATGAACACCTAGGTGTAACTATAGTTACCGAATTTATAAAGGTGTTCGTGGAGTTGTTCATCGTTAGCGTTATTTGGTACCGTATGGTGGTTACATATTCGGTAACTAGAGTTATGCCTAGGTGTTTATGGAGTAGTTGTATCAAGTAAGGCTAAAGATGATTATGGTGGTTATAAATTCGGTAAC
>NW_013858754.1:0-345 GCF_000517525.1 Limulus polyphemus
GGAACTCAGTTTTATTCTTGATTAGGTAATATCTTATACAGTAGCCCCGAGTAACTCAGCTTTACTCTTGATTAAATAATATCTTATACAGTAGCCCATGAGTAACTCAGTTTTACTCTTGATTAGATAATATCTTATACAGTAGCCCCGAGTAACTCAGCTTTACTCTTGATTAGGTAATATTTTATACAGTAGCCCGAGGTACTCAGTTATACTTTTGGTTAGGTAATATCTTATACAGTAGCGCATGAGTAACTCAGGTTTACTCTTGATTAGGTAATATCTTATACAGTAGTCCCGAGTAACTCAGTTTTACTCTTGATTAGGTAATATTTTATGCAGTAG
>NW_013858755.1:0-668 GCF_000517525.1 Limulus polyphemus
CCAGATGTAAAGTTTTATACTAGATGTAAAGTTTTATACCAGATGTAAAGATTTGTACTAGATGTAAAGTTTTATACTAGATGTAAAGATTTGTACTAGATCTAAAGTTTTATACTAGATGTAAAGATTTGTACCAGATGTAAAGATTTGTACTGGATGTAAAGTTTTATACTAGATGTAAAGATTTGTACTGGATGTAAAGTTTTATACCAGATGTAAAGTTTTATACTAGATGTAAAGATTTGTACTAGATGTAAAGTTTTATACTAGATGTAAAGTTTTATACCAGATGTAAAGATTTGTACTAGATGTAAAGATTTGTACTGGATGTAAAGTTTTATACCACATCTGGTATAAAACTTTACATCTTAAAGTTTTATACCAGATGTAAAGATTTGTACTAGATGTAAAGTTTTATACCAGATGTAAAGATTTGTACTGGATGTAAAGTTTTATACCAGATGTAAAGATTTGTACCAGATGTAAAGATTTGTACTAGATGTAAAGTTTTATACCAGATGTAAAGATTTGTACTGGATGTAAAGTTTTATACCAGATGTAAAGATTTGTACTAGATGTAAAGTTTTATATTAGATGTAAAGTTTTATACCAGATGTAAAGATTTGTACTAGATGTAAAGTTTTATACTAGATGTAAAGATTTGTACC
>NW_013858756.1:0-345 GCF_000517525.1 Limulus polyphemus
TTTACAGGACACAGTATTGTTAAATCTTGTGGCTTGTTATTGATAGTACAAAGTATCATTAAATCTTATGACTTGTTATAATAGTACACAGTATCGTTAAATCTTGTGTCTTCTTACTGACATATACAGTATTTATAAATTCTTTATCTTCTTATTGACAGGATACAATATTGTTAAATTTTGTATCTTCTTATTGACAGTACACAGTATTGATAAAACATGTATCTTCTTATTGACAGGACACAGTAATAAGAAATCCTGTATTTTCTTATTGACAGGACGCAGTATTGTTAAATCATGTATCTTCTTATTGACAGGACACAGTATTGTTAAATCTTGTGTCTT
>NW_013858757.1:0-365 GCF_000517525.1 Limulus polyphemus
TTTTGCAATTTAAAGATTGTGTAGTATCTATCTCATTAATTATAATTTGGCCGTAAAAACGTTTACAGATAAATTTACTGTTGGCCTTATCGATAAATACAATAACATATTTCTTTTGTATTTTACGGATTTTAGCTTTAAATTAAAAAAAAATAAATCTATTGGATATTTAGTTAGATAAATAAAATCTAGTTGGTAAAAGAGTAGCCCAAGAGTTGGCGGTGGGTGGTGATGACTAGCTGCCTTCCCTCTAGTCTTACACTGCTAAATTAGGGACGGCTAGCGCAGATAGCCCTCGTGTAGCTTTGCGCGAAATTCCAAAAACAAACAAACAAACAAACAAAATTCTAATTTTTCTTTAATTC
>NW_013858758.1:0-342 GCF_000517525.1 Limulus polyphemus
TGAGGATCCATTATCATACAAAACAGTTCTTCAACTCTGAGGATCCATTATCATACAAAACAGTTCATCAGCTCTGAGGATCCATTATCATACAAAACAGTTCTTTAACACTGAGGATCCATTATCATACAAAACAGTTCTTCAACTCTGAGGATCCATTATCATACAAAACAGTTCTTTAACACTAAGGATCCATTATCATACAAAACAGTTCTTCAACTCCGAGGATCCATTATCATACAAAACAAAACAGTTCTTCACTCTGAGGATCCATTATCATACAAAACAGTTCTTTAACACTAAGGATCCATTATCATACAAACAAAACAGTTCTTTAACACT
>NW_013858759.1:0-445 GCF_000517525.1 Limulus polyphemus
TCTTCTTATTGACAGTACACAGTATTGATAAATCCTGTATATTCTTATTGACAGGACATATTATTGTTAAATATTGTGTCTTTTTATTGAGAGTACACAGTATTTATAAATCCTGTATCTTCTTATTGACAGGACTCAGTATTGTTAAATCTTGTGTCTTTTCACTGACAGTACACAGTATCGTTAAATCTTGTGGCTTGTTATTGATAGTACACAGTATCATTAAATCTTATGACTTGTTATGATAGTACACAGTATCGTTAAATCTTGTGTCTTCTTATTGACAGTACACAGTATTGATAAATCCTTTTTCTTCTTATTGACAGTACACAGTATTGGTAAATCTTGTCTTCTTTTTGATAGTACACAGTATCGTTAAATCTTGTGTCTTCTTATTGACAGTACACAGTATTGATAAATCCTGTATCTTCTTATTGACAGGACA
>NW_013858760.1:0-345 GCF_000517525.1 Limulus polyphemus
AAGTTGGCTGTTGACATTGCTGGTCCTTTGCCCAAACTCGTGCTGGAAACGGGTACATTTGTGTGGTGATGGATTATTTCACCAAATGGCCTGAGGCATATGCAATACCAAATCAATACAACTGTAGCTTCGGCTATTAGTGATTTCTTCTTTCAGATTTGGTATGCCATACGAACTGCATTCAGATCAAGGCCGTAACTTCGAATCAGCTGTGTTCCATGAATGCTGCAAGTTGTTTGGCATACGAAAGACCAGGACAACGCCACTTCACCCACAGTCTGATGGGATGGTAGAAAAGTACAACTGGACCCTGGGAAAGGAATTGGCAAAGTTTTGTAATATCCG
>NW_013858761.1:0-345 GCF_000517525.1 Limulus polyphemus
CAAACATACATATTACTAATGTCAGAAACAGACATATTACTGATATCAGAAACAGACATATTACTAATGTCAGTAACAGACATATTACTAATGTCAGAAACAGACATATTACTAATGTCAGTAACAGATATATTACTAATGTCAGAAACAGATATATTACTAATGTCAGAAACAGACATATTACTGATATCAGAAACAGACATATTACTGATGTCAGAAACAAATATATTATTAATCTCAGAAACAACATATTACTGATATCAGAAACAGACATATTACTGATGTCAGAAACAAATATATTATTAATCTCAGAAACAGACATATTACTAATGTCAGAACAGACAT
>NW_013858762.1:0-666 GCF_000517525.1 Limulus polyphemus
CCTGTATCTTCTTATTCACAGGACACAGTATTTTTAAATTATGTTTCTTCTTATTGAAAGTACACAGTATTGATAAATCCTGTATCTTCTTATTGATAGTACACGGTATCGTTAAATCTTGTGTCTTCTTTTTGACAGTACACAGTATTGATAAATCCTGTATCTTCTTATTGAAAGGACTCAGTATTGTTAAATCATGTGTCTTTTTATTGACATTACATAGTATTCCTAAATTTTGTGTCTTCTCATTGACAGTACACAGTATCGTTAAATCTTGTGTCTTCTTATTGACAGTACACAGTATTGATAAATCCTTTAGCTTCTTATTGACAGGACACAGTATTATTAAATCTTGTGTCTTCTTATTGACAGTACACAGTATTGTGTACTATCAATAAGAATACACAAATTTAAAAATACTGAGTCCTGTCAATAAGAAGATACAGGATTTATCAACACTGTGTACTGTCAAGTAGAAGAAACAAGATTTAATAATACTGTGTTCTGTCAATAAGAAGATACGGGATTTATAAACACTGTGTACTGTCAATTAGAAGACATAAGATTTAACAATACTGTGTCCTGTCAATAAGAAGATACAGGATTTATCTTTATCAATACTATGTACTGTCAATAAGAAGACACAAGATTTAACGATACTTTCCT
>NW_013858763.1:0-915 GCF_000517525.1 Limulus polyphemus
ATTGTTTAATACGAACAGATTTTACTACTATGATTTCCTGTATTCCTTTTGTCTTGAATCATTGTCCAATACTAACAGATCTTATAACTCAGATTTCCTTTATTCCTTGTGTCTTGAATCATTGTCCAATACTAACAGATCTTATAACTTAGATTCCTTATTCCTTGTGTCTTGAATCGATTGTACAATACTAAAAGATCTTATAATTCTGATTTTCTTTATTCCTTGTGTCTTGAATCATTGTCCAATACTAACAGATCTTATAACTTAGATTTCCTTTATTCCTTGTGTCTTGAATCATTGTCCAATACGAACAGATCTTACAACTCATATTTCCTGTATTCCTTGTGTCTTGAATCATTATCCAATATCAACAGATTTTACAACTCTGATTTCCTTTATTCCTTGTGTCTTGAATCATTGTCCAATACTAACAAATCTTATAACTCTGATTTCTTGTATTCCTTTTGTCTTGAATATTCAAGACAAAAGGAATACAGGAAATCATAGTAGTAAAATCTGTTCGTATTAAACAATGATTCAATCTTGAATCATTGTACAATACTAACAGATCTTAAATATGAGTTATCAAAGACACAAGGAATACAGGATTGAACAATGATTTAGAGTTATAAGATCTGTTAGCGGAATACAAGTAATCATTTCCTGTATTCCTTGTGTTTTGAATCAGTATTGGACAATGATTCAATAACAGATCTTATAACTCAGATTTCCTTTATTCCCTGTGTCTTCAATCATTGTCCAATACGAATAGATCTTATAAATCAGATTTCCTGTATTCCTTGTTTTTTGAATCATTGTCCAATACGAAAAGATCTCATAACTCAGATTTACTTTATTCCTGTGTCTTTAATCATTGTCTATTACTAACAGATCTTATAACTCAGATTTCCT
>NW_013858764.1:0-342 GCF_000517525.1 Limulus polyphemus
CGAGCATGTTTGGTGGTATGCGGATTCGAACCCGCGACCCTCAGTATTGTGAGTCGAGCGCCTTATGCACCTGGCCATGCCAGGCACTGAACGGTGGAAAACAGTGTGTGTGGCCAAGGAGACAAAGGCGAATCGTATTTACATCAACTCGCTCATCGTAAACGCTCGATAAGATATCAAGGAAGTTCCAAACTAGAAAGAAAACTTTATATTGTTTGTAAGTTTGTGAAACTTTTGTTTATGAATCATTGTTGTAATAACTATTTGTAATAATTGTTAATGTAAATTGTATTGTTATGTATATATTAAAATGTATTTGTGTTAAAAAAGAAACTGTGTCTA
>NW_013858765.1:0-345 GCF_000517525.1 Limulus polyphemus
CAGAATTAAAAATACTTCAAACCAGGTAAGAACACTATAATATAATTAGAAACACTTCAAACCAGGTAATAACACTAAAGTATGATTACAAACACTTCAAACTAGGTAATACCAATATAGTAGAATTAAAAATACTTCAAACTAGGTAAGAACACTATGATAGAATTAGAAACACTTCACACCAGTTAATAACACTAAAGTTGAATTAGAAACACTTGAAACCGGGTAACAACAATATAGTTGAATTAGAAACACTTGAAACCAGGTAATACCAATATAGTTGAATTAGAAACACTTGAAACCAGGTAACAACACTATAGTTGAATTAGAAACACTTGAAACCAG
>NW_013858766.1:0-345 GCF_000517525.1 Limulus polyphemus
GTCTCCTGGTTCAAAGCTGACTTCAGTAGATCTCTTATCATAACATAGCTTCATGGAATCAGCAAACTTTTTCAAGTTTGAACATCTTGATGGGGAATATCATCCATCCTTTCAGATAACACTTTCACAAACTGACACATTTTCAGGCAACTCTTCGTAAGGTGGGCATCCCTTATGCTTGGGTCCCCTTTTAGCACTACATGTACTGTATGTCCTGCACCATTCTTCCACATCTCGCCTCATACCTATCCAGTAAAATCTTTGTCGTAGATGACTCAATGTCTTCCTAATTTCCGAGATGTCCTCCTGTTAAATTATCATGGGATTGACGCAGAACGACTTCCC
>NW_013858767.1:0-345 GCF_000517525.1 Limulus polyphemus
ACAGAGTTGTACCTTGTCAGACAAACTTTAACAACTTACAGAGTTGTACCTTGTCAGACAAACTTTAACAACTTACAGACTTGTATTCTTGTCAGACAAACTTTAACAACTTACAGAGTTGTACCTTGTCAGACAAACTTTATCAACTTACAGAGTTGTACCTTGTCAGACAAACTTTAACAACTTACAGACTTGTATTCTTGTCAGACAAACTTTAACAACTTACAGAGTTGTACCTTGTCACACAAACTTTATCAACTTACAGATTTGTACCTTGTCAGACAAACTTTAACAACTTACAGATTTGTATTCCTTGTCAGACAAACTTTAACAACTTACAGAATT
>NW_013858768.1:0-345 GCF_000517525.1 Limulus polyphemus
CATGTTTGATGGGACGAGGATTCGAACCAGCGACCCTCAGATTGCAAGTCGAGCGCCTTATCCACCTGGCCATGCCAGGCCAGTACTCAACATAAGAGAATAACTCGGACATATAATAAACAGTAAAGAAATACGCTAATACTAGATCAACAGCAGAAAAATAGTGAAGGAAATATTTAGACACATTAGAACAGAAACACGCTAATAAAATCTCAGCATCAGAAAGACAACAGGAGAATTATTCAGACACATAATAACAGAAACATTTTAATACGAAATCATCATCAGAAAAATAATGGAATATTTCCTCAGATACATAAGAACAGAAATGTGTTAAAAAGAGAT
>NW_013858769.1:0-345 GCF_000517525.1 Limulus polyphemus
GGGGTCTTTATGACCTAAAGGATGTATTAAAGTTTGGCATACTGTTGTATTTGTAACTGTATTTTATATAACAATTGAATACACGGAGTCTTATTGACCGTATGATGTATTGTACTATGACATGCTGTTGTAATTATAACTGTATTTTATATAACAATTGAATACACGGAGTCTTTATGACCTTATGATGTATTGTACAGTGACATGCTCTTGTAATTAGAACAGTATTTTATATGACAAGTGAATACACGGAGTTTTTATGACCTTATGATGTAATGTACAATGACATGCTGTTGTAATTATAACTATATTTTATATAACAAGTGAATACATGGGGTCTTTATG
>NW_013858770.1:0-344 GCF_000517525.1 Limulus polyphemus
CATGGATAGGCCTAAATACAATGTTTTTAATTGTGTACCAGTTTAACGTTGAATATTATTTATGATTTTAACTTGATACACAAGTGCCAAAATACTATAGAATATAAATTAGTTGTATGAATTATATCTAACTAACCAAGTTTTCACTTACTCTACTAAATATCCAACACTATAGTTTCTATATACGGACTATATATAGTCTATAGCAAGGGTTCCCAAACTTTTTAGAATCGCGACCCACTATTCATGATCACAGCTTATGGCGACCCACTCAGATTTACTGGGCAAAAACATATGAAAGAATATAAAAAATATTATTTATTCATATTCACGTATTTCAATTA
>NW_013858771.1:0-342 GCF_000517525.1 Limulus polyphemus
CAAACGCACACATTATCTTTTATAATGTAATGCATGTTGAAAAATAAACACTAAACACTTTTGCTGTTTCTGCGCGTAAAGAAGGTCAGCTTTAGGCGTAGTAATCATATACGGCTGTCTGTATACTGTTTATGGAATTCTTCTTTCCTTAAGAAATATCTCAAAGGGTCATCACATTTTTTAAATTCATGTAACAGCCATTCTTAAATACTGCTATGATGAAATAGTTTTGGAAACTTTGTTTGTTTGTTTCGCACAAAGCCGAACTGATATGTTAGTGGGAATAATGGGATTTGACAGTTACTCTTAATACGCACCCACGGCCCAAACACCAGAACACGA
>NW_013858772.1:0-345 GCF_000517525.1 Limulus polyphemus
TTTGCTCAATATTCCGCTCTTACAACTTCGTCAGGAGATATCAATAAATATATTCACGACTTATATCCCCGGAATATAACTTTATTAGCTCAATATTCCGCTGTTACAGCTTCGTCAGGAGATATCAGTAAATATAATCACGACCTATATCCCCGGAATATAACTTTATTAGCTCAATATTTCGCTGTTACAACTTCGTCAGGAGATATCAATAAATATAAACACGGCCTATATCTCCGGAATATAACTTTATTAGCTCAATTTTCCGCAATTACAACTTCGCCAGGAGCTATCAATAAATATAATCAAGACTTATATCTTACGAATATAACTTTATTAGCTCGA
>NW_013858773.1:0-343 GCF_000517525.1 Limulus polyphemus
AACTTCCATATATTTTTCTCCATCTATTGAGAGACAATTGAATATTCAAGTATTTTTTCTTATTATTTGTTTCTCCATCTATTGAGAGCTAACTGAATATTCAAGTATTTTTCCTTATTATTTGTTTTTCCATCTATTGAGAGATAACTGAATATTCAAGTATTTTCCTTATTATTTGTTTCTCCATCTATTGAGAGATAACTGAACTTCCATATATTTTTCTCCATCTATTGAGAGATAACTGAACTTTCAAGTATTTTCTTTATTATAGTTTCTCCATCTATTGAGAGATAAGTGAACTTCCAAGTATTTTCTTCCATCTCTTGACATATAAGTGACTTCC
>NW_013858774.1:0-616 GCF_000517525.1 Limulus polyphemus
CGATTTATCAATACTGTGTACTGTCAATAAGAAGTCACAAGATTTAACGATAATGTGTACTATAAATAACAAGCCATAAGATTTAACGATACTGTGTACTATCAATAACAAGCCACAAGATTTAACGATTATGTGTACTGTCAATAAGAAGACACAAGATTTAACAATACTCTGTACTGTCAATAAAAATACACATGATTTAACAATACTGTGTACTGCCAATAAGAAGACACAAGATTTAACAATACCTGATAAATCTTTTGTCTTCTTATTGACGGTACACAGTATTGTTAAATCTTGTGGCTTGTTAGTGATAGTACACAGTATCGTTAAATCTTGTCTTCTTATTTATAGTACATAGTTTTGTTAAATCTTGTGTCTTCTTATTGACAGTACACAGTATTTCTAAATATTGTGTTTTATTATTGACAGTACACAGTATTGTTAAACCCTGTGTCTTCTTATCGACAGTACACAATATTTTTAATCTTTTTTCTTCTTATTGACAGTACACAGTATTGTTAAATCTTGTGTCTTCTTATTGATAGTACACAGTATTGTTACATCTCGTGTCTTCTTATTGATAGTACACATACTGTGTACTGTCAATAAGAAG
>NW_013858775.1:0-1209 GCF_000517525.1 Limulus polyphemus
TGTACTACTAGACCTATAAAATACACTTTTTTCATAGATAACTGTACTCCCAGACCTATAACAATACAGTCGTTTGATAGAAAACTGTACTCCCTGACTTAACAATACAGTCATATTATAGATAACTGTACTCCTAGACTTTTAACAATACAGTCGTTTCATAGATAACTGTACTCCTAAACCTATAAAAATACACTTGTTTCATAGATAACTGTACTCCTAAACCTATAACAATACACTTGTTTCACAGATAACTGTACTACCAGACCTATAACAATACACTCGTTTCATACATATCTGTACTCCCAGAGCTATAACAATACACTTGTTTCATAGATAATTGTACTCCAGACTATAACAATACAAGTACAGTTATTTATGAAACAAGTGTATTGTTATATGTCTGGGAGTACAGTTATCTATGAAACAATTGTATTGTTATAGGTCTAGTAGTACAGTTATCCAAGAAACGAGTGTATTGTTATAGGTCTATCTATGAAACGAGTGTATTGTTATAGGTTAGGGGTCTGGTAGTACAGTTAAACGAGTGTATTGTTATACTTGGATAACTGTACTACTAGACCTATAACAACACACTTGTTTCATTAATAACTGTACTACCAGACCTATAACAATACACTTATTTCATAGATAACTGTACTACCAAACCTTTAACAATACAATTGTTTTATAGATAACTGTACTCCCAGTCCTATAACAATACACTCGTTTCTTGAATAACTGTACTCCCAGACCTATAACAATACACTTGTTTCATACATAACTGTAATCCTAAACCTCTAACAACACACTTGTTTCATAGATAACTGTACTCCCAGAATCCAAGAAACAAGTGTATTGTTATAGGCTAGTAGTACAGTTGATAACTGTACTACCAGACCTATAACAATACACTTGTTTCATAGATAACTGTACTACTAAACCTATAACAATACACTTGTTTCATAGATAACTGTACTACTAAACCTATAACAATACACCCATAACTGTATTCCCAGACCTGTAACATTCCCCTCGTTTTATAGATAACTGTACTACCAGATCTATAATAATACACTTCTTTCATAGATAACTGCACTCCTAAACCTATAACAATACACTTGTTTCATAGTTAACTGTACTACCAGACCTATAACAATACACTCGTTTCATAGATAACTGTACTCCTAAACCTATAACAATAGACTT
>NW_013858776.1:0-345 GCF_000517525.1 Limulus polyphemus
GACTGTACCAACTTCGGTAACTCTGTGCTGGACTTAATGTAAGATTCAAATTCGAGAGCTCTGGCCATTGCATGCTGCATGGTAGAGGGGTGTGCTTGCTTTACTTGTATCTTAAGTTGAGGACTGTCCAAGGCATCTACGAACTGATACCTCAGCAACAACTTGAGGAGATCGGGTGGTGCAGTTGGATAGGCCGTGTGTGCTTTCCAAGTCCTGTGGCAGCTCTTGCAGGCTCTTCCCTTTAGCACGGACTCTCGCCCTAAACCTAGCCCTGTAGACTTCTGACTGATTTTGGGTTCCATACCTGAGTTCTAGAGCCGCTACCGGTGCTCTATAATTGTGCTT
>NW_013858777.1:0-345 GCF_000517525.1 Limulus polyphemus
TCGCTCAATAGAAAGGTACACAAAAGAATGACCACCTTTTCCTAAAGCACGTTTGAGATAAAATCTCATTCACATGACACGAAGTTTGCATTATAAGCATACAAGGTCTCGTACACGCCAGCAAGCATTGCGAGACTACAAAATGGCGGCGCCCTGTCACCAAATGTAAACAAACCGCGTGATTGCATAAACGCTTATCTGTGGCATGGAACACCAAAATCCGATAAATAATTTAAAAAAATGTGTTTCTCCGGAAGAAAACTGGAGGTTTTCAGGATTTTTTAGAAATATCCGGATTTCCGGAAGACTTTCATCATTATAATTATAATGTTTTGAATGAGGCAG
>NW_013858778.1:0-345 GCF_000517525.1 Limulus polyphemus
AGACGGCTTGACGATGACAAAACCTTGTCGAAACGTTGTACATTTGCTGTTGTGTTAAACTTATATTAAAGTTTTTCTTCATTACCCATTCAAGTCGTCTCCAGCCATTATATGTGTACTCTGAAGTATTCTGAATTTGTATTAGCTGTTTTATATTGTCATTTAATAATTAGTTTTAGAAAAGTTTTAATAGATAAAAAACAGATATCGTTTCTATATAATAAAAATAACTACCTAACCAAAATTCTCGGGTTAAATTTCCAAATCCAGTTTTGTACCTACTCCACGTTTGGAAAAAGTCCTCAACCGGGTCTCCAAAATCACCCCTTCTTTGAATCAACTATT
>NW_013858779.1:0-345 GCF_000517525.1 Limulus polyphemus
TTAACTCCATGCGCTAATTACGTATATTAACACTTGTTCAAAGTCGCTTCATACGCTAATTACGCATATCGAAAGTTGTTCAAAGTAACTCAATATGCTAACTACGTATATTAACAGTTGACAACTTAACTCCATGCGCTAATTACGTATATTAACACTTGTTCAAAGTAGCTTCATACACTAATTACGCATATCGAAAGTTGTTCAAAGTAACTCAATATGCTAACTACGTATAATAAAAGTTGTTGATATAACTTCATACGCTAATTGCGTATGTTAACACTTGCTCAGAGTAACTCTATACGCTAATTACGTATAATAACAGTTGTTAAAGTAACTCCATAC
>NW_013858780.1:0-345 GCF_000517525.1 Limulus polyphemus
GGACATCCTTGTTTTTAGTGGATTATCAGTAGGACTTCCTTGTTTTTAGTGGATTATCGGTATAGAACATCCTTGTTTTTAGTGTATTATCGGTAGGACATCCTTGTTTTTAGTGGATTATCAGTAGGACTTCCTTGTTTTTAGTGGATTATCGGTATAGAACATCCTTGTTTTTAGTGTATTATCGGTAGGACATCTTTGTTTTTAGTGGATTATCGGTAGGACATCCTTGTTTTTAGTGTATTATCGGTAGGACATCCTTGTTTTTAGTGTATTATCAGTAGGATATCCTTGTTTTTAGTGGATTATCGGTAAGACATCCTTGTTTTTAGTGTATTATCGGTA
>NW_013858781.1:0-343 GCF_000517525.1 Limulus polyphemus
CAGAAAAGTCCACCTGTCACATCATCTCTTTCATAAAATTGCCAATTGCTTAATACTATATTATTTATAACCAACAGAAAGCCAAAGTTTTATTCTATCAAATTACATTTTATATTACACTGTTTTCTGTACAGAGAATTGTCTAGTTCACTTCCAGTTCAAACTTTATTCCCACAAGAAACACATCAATGAGCTTAGATGAAGTTTTTAGAGTTCTTGTTGAATAATTAGAAAGCCAGAAAAATTGTGATAGTTTTAAGATACTATCTGCTTTTTGTTACATTATTATTTGTTCTTTGGTGCACTTTTTAATTAAATAAAATAATATTTATTGTTATAGTAT
>NW_013858782.1:0-345 GCF_000517525.1 Limulus polyphemus
TAAAAGGTTTTGCGTTTTGTACCAGTACGTCGTTCGATTTGGACGGATCATCTCCAAATTTTGAATGAACGTTCGTTGCATACTTGCGTATTTACATGCAAAACTCTTGCCTTCTATTATCATTTTTGCGAATTTTGTGGTCGTTTTATGTTACTCTTTTATTGGCTTTTCTGAAAGCGTATTTGTTCTGTAGTGAAGCTTTTGGTTACTGATTGTTTTCCGATTTCTTGTTACCAGAGGGTCCTAATTTGATGATTCTTCACCAAATTTGGTATGTAGGTACACTTTAACGTTCCGTAGTAATATAATGAGTTATACCTTCCTACTGTTTGTTTTAAAGGAGTT
>NW_013858783.1:0-554 GCF_000517525.1 Limulus polyphemus
CTCGGTTGCATCTTTCTCCGAGATGAGTGGAAGTATTACAAGTGGGATATCCTGACCTGTTCTGTCAGAATTGATACGTTCGGCTTTCGTTGCTGTTATACCTTGAGAGCTGAGTTCTTGAAGAAGCTGAGTTCTTGAAGAACTTCTTTAGGCTGGATATAAAGTGGGCCACTTCGGATTATAATGTTGTATGTCTAGGGCCGGCTGTCGTCGTTCCCAGGGACGTGAATGTTAGGTTGGCACTACGAAAGGCAGAGCTATTCCATGGTCGACGACATTCGCACATTGCTTCACTAATCATCTAGACAGTCTCTTTCATCCTACGATTACAGTACCGATACCATGTTCGACGAAAATTTCCAGTACCAGTTCCCATGTTTTCAACATTTTTACTACAATAGAGAAGAACTAGTCTTTGAAGAAGACTACCATCAGACGTTTCTAGCCTTACCATCGCCTTCCTACCAGCCAAGCCTTTTTTAAAATTGTCTATTATACCTAATGTATACTAACCTTTTCCTTTCAGCTTCCACCGGGCACGGGCACGGTCAGGT
>NW_013858784.1:0-362 GCF_000517525.1 Limulus polyphemus
ACAATACTGGGTACTGTCCATAAGAAGACACAATATTTAACAATACTGTGTACTTTCAATAAGAAGACACAAGATTTAACGATACTGAGTACTGTCAATAAGAAGATACAAGATTTACAATACTGTGTATTGTCAATAAGAAGACACAAGATATAAGAATACTGTGTACTATCACTAACAAGCCACAAGATTTAAAGATACTGTGTACTGTCAATAAAAAGACACAAGATTTAACAAAACTGTGTATTGTCAATAAGAAGACACAAGATTTAACAATAATGTGTACTGTCGATAAGAAGACACATGATTTAATAGTACTGGGTACTGTCAATAAGAAGACACAATATTTAACAATAATGTGT
>NW_013858785.1:0-343 GCF_000517525.1 Limulus polyphemus
GATGGAAACTAATTAGTTCAATCTCTCTTTTAAGGGATACCGAAAATTGGCCTTTGTTGTTCCCAAACGTCATTTTATCAAAATCAATTACAAACTTTCTCGGTAGTAGATAGTCCAATTCTAATATGCATTCGTGTATCTGTCCTTTATGCCCATGAGCTCAATAGTTATCCACACTGGTCCCCACAATCTTGTAGAATGTCCTGTCAAACCATAAAGCTTCTGTATAGCTTCTGGCACTCTTTCGTGATCTAACACTATGATGCTCACAAGGGTTTGCTGAAACGCAGAGTCTATGACAAAGTTGCACTTTTGGCCCTCCAGCTTTCCTTTCACATAGATG
>NW_013858786.1:0-383 GCF_000517525.1 Limulus polyphemus
GTTAGCAGTCCTTTAACTGGAACGATATTGTTAGCAGTTCTTCACTGGGACAATATTGTTAGCAGTCCTTTCACTGGAACGATATTGTTAGCAGTCCTTTCACTGGAACGATATTGTTAGCAGTCCTTTAACTGGAACGATTTTGTTAGCAGTCCTTCACTGGACAATATTGTTAGCAGTTCTTCACTGGGACAATATTGTCAGCAGTCCTTTCACTGGAACGATATTGTTAGCAGTCCTTTAACTGGAACGATTTTGTTAGCAGTCCTTTAACTGGAACGATTTTGTTAGCAGTCCTTCACTGGACAATATTGTTAGCAATCCTTCACTGGAACGATATTGTTAGCAGTTCTTCACTGGGACAATATTGTTAGCAGTCCTTT
>NW_013858787.1:0-383 GCF_000517525.1 Limulus polyphemus
ACCAATTAGTCTTTCAGTCACTTAACAATCCATCTCTTCCCTTTGTTAGTTCATCAACCTGCTTATCTTTATGTCCGACATTCCTTCCTTTCACCCATTCAACTGCTCTCGTATTCTTCTGTCCAAACTGTATGGAAATATCAAGTAAAATGTTTTATTTCAGAATAGATAAGCGTATTTATATCTTAAGTATTAATATAGTAGCAGTTTATTCTACTGTGTACACATCTCAAGCTAAATATTTTTAAGTTCGATTTATTTTGTTTCAAGTAATTTAATAATATTTCAATTTTATTTTTGATTTTGCACAAGTAAACTTCACGAGAGGAGAAAACGAAAGCCTTGCTGTCTTTTAGAGTAAGACACACGTGTTTGCTACCTCT
>NW_013858788.1:0-633 GCF_000517525.1 Limulus polyphemus
TTTTTTCCTGTTTATTTTCTCGTTCTTCTTGTTTCCTTTCTTTTTCCTCCAACAACTGTTGTAATCTCTCTTGTTTATTTTGCTGTTCGAGCTGCCATCGTTGTAGGTTTTCTTGCCACTGCTGTAATCTTTCTTCTTGTTTCTTTTCTCGTTCTTCTTGTTTATTTTCTTTTTCCTCCAACAACTGCTGTAAAAGAAGAACGAGAAAAGAAACAAGAAGAAAGATTACAGCAGTGGCAAGAAAACCTACAACAATGGCAGCTCGAACAGCAAAATAAACAAGAGAAAGTTTCTTTTCTTTTTCCTCTAACAACTGCTGTAATCTCTATTCTTGTTTAATTTCTCGTTCTTCTTGTTTCTTTTCTTTTTCCTCTAACAACTGCCGCAATTTCTCTTCTTGTTTAATTTCTCGTTCTTCTTGTTTCTTTTCTTGTTTATTTTGTTGTTCGAGCTGCCATTGTTGCATGTTTTCTTGCAACTGCTGTTGTCTCTCTTCTTGTTTCATTTCTTGTTTTTGTATTGCTGCCATCAAGTCTACTAAGCTGTAGTTTGATTTTCCGCCTCTCGTTTCCATTTTTCTTCTCTTTTTTTTTCTATCCCACTCTCTGACACCAATTTGTTACGTCTCCGTTT
>NW_013858789.1:0-345 GCF_000517525.1 Limulus polyphemus
GAGTCATCTCTGCATAGCTCATTGTTCATCTCCATCTGGCTCTCTGGAACTGGTTGATTATGATCCATTCCAACAACTCTATGGTTGTCTCATACATCACTTGGCCAGAGGGCACTCGATCAAGGTCTCTTTGTTTCCACACTTTGGACCTCCTGTTTTGGGCCCATAGCCATCACATTCAATTGATGACATGTCATATATCAGGTGCCCTGAATCTGGTCAGGGATTGTTTATCACAGATTCTCTCCATGAAGTTGTCCCTCAACCAACAGATGTTCAGTTGGCTGTGTTCACAATGGAGTACTCTAGAACTGGATGTATCTGCCACCCACCTGAATTCCAAAC
>NW_013858790.1:0-344 GCF_000517525.1 Limulus polyphemus
GAGAATGGTGGTTATAAATTCGGTAAACTGTAGTTACACCTAGGTGTTCATGGAGTAGTTGTACCAAGTAAGGCTAAAGATGAGTATAGTTGTTATAAATTCGGTAACTAAAGTTACACCTAGGTGTTTGTGGAGTGGTTTTACCAATTAACGCTAACGATGAGTATGGTGGTTATAAATTCGGTAACTATAGTTACACCTAGGTGTTTATGGAGTAGTTGTACCAAGTAATGCTAAAGATGAGTATGGTTGTTATAAATTCGGTAACTAAAGTTACACCTAAGTGTTCATGGAGTAGTTGTACCAAGTAAGGCCAAAGATGAGTATGGTGGTTATAAATTCTG
>NW_013858791.1:0-342 GCF_000517525.1 Limulus polyphemus
AATAACAGTTTAGAATAATTATAGATGAACAATAGGAAATAATGTTAATAACTATTTTTAAAATGCTCTGACTACTGTGTAAATATCTAATAACAATGTAGAATAATTATAGATGATCAGTGGAAGATAATGTTATTAATTATTTCTACAAAGCTCTGACATACATGTATATATATCTAGTAATAATATAGATTAGTTATAGATGAACAATAGAAGATAGTGTTAATAATTATTTCTAAAAAGCTCTGACTGTTATGTATATATCTAATAACAACGTAGAATAATTATAGATGAACAATAGAAGATAATGTATATAACTATTTGTACAAAGCTCTGACTATT
>NW_013858792.1:0-343 GCF_000517525.1 Limulus polyphemus
CTGGATAGTTTTGAAGATCTTTACTAACAAAATAAACTGGATAAAGTTGAAACCAACCTCTAGAAAGAGATTTAACTGGTTTATGTTGGAGATCTTTACTGACAAATTATAAACTGGATAAAGTTGAAACCAACCTCTAGAAACAGACTTAACTGGTTTATGTTGGAGATCTTTACTGACAAATTATAAACTGGATAAAGTTGAAACCAACCTCTAGAAACAGACTTAACTGGTTTATGTTGGAGATCTTTACTAACAAAATAAACTGGATAAAGTTGAAAGCCAACCTCTAGAAACAGACTTAACTGGTTTATGTTGGAGATCTTTACTGACAAATTATAAA
>NW_013858793.1:0-345 GCF_000517525.1 Limulus polyphemus
AGTATCGTTAAATCTTGTGTCTTCTTATTGACAGTACATAGTATTGTTAAATCTTGTGTTTTCTTATTGACAGTACACAGTATTGTTAAATCTTGGTTCTTTTTATTGACAGTACACAGTATTGTTAAATCTTGTGTATTTTTATTGAGATTACACAGTATTGTTAAACCTTTTGTCTTCTTATTGACAGTAAACAATATAGTTAAATCTTGTGTATTCTTATTGACAGTACACAGTATTGTTAAATCTTGTGTCTTCTTATTGACAATAAACAGTATAGTTAAATCTTGTGTCTTCTTATTGACAGTACACAGTATCAATAAATCTTGTGTCTTCTTACTGACG
>NW_013858794.1:0-342 GCF_000517525.1 Limulus polyphemus
AACGTATACTGTATCTCTTCATCATTACACACTGTACTTGCTACTGAATAACCTACCTCTACTGTGGTTCATATACGCCAAAGTATAGTGTGTCTCTTCATTATTACACATAGTACTTGCTACTGAACAACATACCTCTACTGTAGTTCATATACACCAAAGTATAGTGTATCTCTTCATCATCACACACAGTACTTGCTACTGAACAACATACCTCTACTGTCGTTCATCTAAACCAAGTATAGTGTGTCTCTTCATTATTACACACAGTACTTGCTACTGAATACCATACCTCTACTGTGGTTCATATACACCAAAGTATAGTGTATCTCTTCATCATTA
>NW_013858795.1:0-345 GCF_000517525.1 Limulus polyphemus
CGAGATAGGCGAATGGGATAGTAGATGAGTAATTTTTATATTGTAATCATTAATATACACGTACTGAAGATTGTTTAATGTTTTTAGAGCTAAATATGAAATTATTCTCATAATTTGATCAATTCATTTTATAACTATAATATATTGTGATTATTTTAAATATATTGATACGACAGCGGAAGTCACGTGACGCTAGTAACACGTCATTGACTTCTAGAAATATCCTGCTCCTTCACGAATGCTCTAGCGTTTACTAGATATGCGTTAGTCTTGTATATATAAGACGGTCACAACATGACGGAACAATGTGTGTAATTGAACTGAGTATTGTTGAGTCGAGCACAT
>NW_013858796.1:0-382 GCF_000517525.1 Limulus polyphemus
CAATACTGTGTACTGTCAATAAGAAGACACAAGATTTAACAATACTGTGTACAGTCAATAAGAAGACACAAGATTTAACAATACTGTGTACTGTCAATAAGAAGACACAAGATTTAACAATACTGTGTACTGTCAATAAGAAGACACAAGATTTAACAATACTGTGTACAGTCAATAAGAAGACACAAGATTTAACAATACTGTGTACTGTCAATAAGAAGACACAATATTTAACAATACTGTGTACTGTCAATAAGAAGACACAATATTTAACAATACTGTGTACTGTCAATAAGAAGACACAATATTTAACAATACTGTGTACTGTCAATAAGAAGACACAAGATTTAACAATACTGTTTACTGTCAATAAGAAGACACA
>NW_013858797.1:0-346 GCF_000517525.1 Limulus polyphemus
TACTCCAGGAACACTTAGGTTTAACTCTAGTAACCGAATTTATAACCCCATACTCATCTTTAGCGTTATTTTGTACAGCAACTCCACGAACACCTAGATGTAACTTTAGTTACAGAATTTATAACCCCCATACTCATCTTTAGCCTTATTTGGCACAACAACTCCACGAAAACCTAGGTATAACTATAGTTACCGAATTTATAATCACCATACTCATCTTTAGCCTTACTTGGTACAACTACTCCATGAATACTTAGGTTTAAATCTGGTTACCGAATTTATTACCCCCATACTCATCTTTAGCCTTACTTGGTACAACTACTCCATAAACATCTAGGTGTATCTC
>NW_013858798.1:0-345 GCF_000517525.1 Limulus polyphemus
ACAGTGAGTAACTGATCTGCAGTCAGAAGTATTATTGAGCACGTTCGTTGTTATAGCGTTTGTTTAGCGCGATTGTTGAAGTTGAGTGTATCGGTAAAGTTGTATTAAGTAAAGAACTTGTGTCGCTAAAGTTTCGTCGGAACGAAGTTACGGAAAGTTAATTAACAAACGGAAACGTAACAAATTGGTGTCAGAGAGTGGGATAGAAAAAAAAGAGAAGAAAAATGGAAACGAGAGGCGGAAAATCAAACTACAGCTTAGCAGACTTGATGGCAGCAATACAAAAACAAGAAAAGAAACAAGAAGAACGAGAAATTAAACAAGAAGAGAGATTACAGCAGTTGT
>NW_013858799.1:0-345 GCF_000517525.1 Limulus polyphemus
ACAACTATCTTTGGAAAAGTGTAACTATGATAAGGTAAAGTACTCAGTATTCTCGGCATATTATAAGATATAATTATAACAAGGTGACATAATCAGTATAAGTATCCTTTAAAAACTATAAATATAATTGTAACAAGGTACCACAAGCGACACAAGTATCCTTGAAAAAGTGTAAATAAAATCATAAAAAGGTATCTTAGTCAACTCATGTATCCTTTTTAAAAGTGTAAAGTATAATAATAATATGACAAAGTCAACACAAGTATTATTGAAAAAGTTTAAAATATAATTATAATATGTTGAATATGCATTGATTACTGAGAAAAACGTTGTAGCACCATGGCA
>NW_013858800.1:0-344 GCF_000517525.1 Limulus polyphemus
CACAAGGGTTTGCTGAGATGCAAAATCTATGACAAAGTTGCACCCTCGACCATCCAGCTTTCCTGTCACGTAGACACTTTGTATGCTTGGCATTTTACACCTAGCTGTTGGGACTTTCACCATAGAGGTTGGTTGGCGTCCTTCAACCCGAACCACTACTAGTTTCCCCGAGGCTGACTTATTGGTAGTGTTCTTCTTACACTGGCTCCTCATATGTCCTTGCTCTACACAGTTCCAACAACCTTTCTGGGTAGCAGCCTTTCCAGCCGTGGCATCTTCCCTGTGTTGAAGTTTCCAGCGTTGAGCTCTCTTGTGCCCTGATTTGTTACAGTGCCAGCAAAGTC
>NW_013858801.1:0-344 GCF_000517525.1 Limulus polyphemus
AGTAAAGTTGAGGCTAGCCGAAATTTTGATAACAGATTGTAAAGTAACTACTAGGAATTTTCGTGAAAGGATATCCATTCTGAAAGTCTTACATCAAGGGCATCTTTGTATTCAAATATGAGGAAAAATAATTGTTTTTCAAAATTTGGGTAAAATCATGGGCTATAGCCCGGGCTTTTCGGTGAAAATCTGAATATTTTTGGAAAAAGAAATAAAGGGCTTTTCTGACGCAAAATTAATAGAAAAATACCGGAAAGAGCTTATTTTGTCGGAAAACTAAATATTTAGACAATATAACATTCACAAAAAATGTTATGTTCCCTGAAAATTTAAATAAATGAACT
>NW_013858802.1:0-343 GCF_000517525.1 Limulus polyphemus
GAAACACAGGTTCTGCATCTGATAACAAAGGATGTCGGTATGAAGTAAAACACAGGTTCTACATCTTAAAACCACGGATTTTGGTAGAAAGTAAAACAAATGTTCCACAATTAACAACAAAAGACATTAGTATAAAGTTAAACACAGGTTCCACAACTGACAACAAAAGACATTAGTATAAAATAAAACACAGGTTCCACAACTGAAAATAAAATACATTAGTATAAAGTGAAACTCAGGTTCTACATCTAACAACAAAGAATGTTGGTATAAAGTAAAACACAGGTTCTACATCTGACATCAAAGGATGTTGGTATAAAATGAAACACAGGTTCTACATCTT
>NW_013858803.1:0-633 GCF_000517525.1 Limulus polyphemus
TACCTACATACCTAATTTGATAAAGAACCATCAATTCAAGACTCTCTGGTAAAGAGAAATCGAGAAACAATCAGTAACCAAAAGCTTCACTGCATTACACATACGCTTTCAGTGAAGCCAATAAAGGAGGAACAAAAAACAACCACGAATATCGTAAAACTAATACTAGAAAGTTTTAATTTCGTAAGTAAATGTCAAAAGTTCCCACGAACCTTGCATAAAATATTTTAAGAAGATTCGTCTAAACGTCACGAAGTACTGGTACAAAACGCAAAACCTCCAATAACTCCCTTAATACGAATAGTAGGAAGGTGAAACTTCGAATGATGGATCTTAACCAAATTCGGTATGTATATTAATTAGTTCGTTCCACAGTATCTCGATTACCTGCTACCACAGGTTACTAAATCGGCTTTCTGAAAGAGTATGTGTACTGCAGTGAAGCTTCTTTTTTTGCGACTTTTGTGGTCCTTTTCTTACTACTTTATTGCATACTTGCGTATTTACAAGTAAAATTCGAGTTTCGTGTTATCAATGAACGTTCGTTAAAAAATTTTGAAAAGATCCGTCCAAATGGAACGTTTTGTACCAGTACTTCGCAGAACCTTCCATAACTCCCTTAAAATGAACCGT
>NW_013858804.1:0-442 GCF_000517525.1 Limulus polyphemus
CTCACAGAGCAAAGATGAATCTACCTTCTACCTTGCTTGGAACCAATCCAGTTGACACAATAGCCATAGTAAGAGGTCGCAAAAATACTTACTAGTTGTAAATTTAATGGAAATAAATGTTTAGGCAACTGTTCATGCAAGATGCCTCAGGTATATTTCTGCATTGCATGTAAATGTGAGGACAAATGTTTGCACACACTACTTCTGTATACACTCGCGGAAAACATGGAACCAGACACACTACTCCTGTATACACTCGCGGAAAACATGGAACCAGACACACTACTCCTGCATACACTCGCGGAAAACATGGAACCAAACACACTACTCCTGTATACACTCGCGGTCTGGTTCCATGTTTTCCGCGAGTGTATACAGGAGTAGTGTGTCTGGTTCCATGTTTTAGGAGTAGTGTGGTATACACTCGGAAAACATGGAACCA
>NW_013858805.1:0-598 GCF_000517525.1 Limulus polyphemus
CATTCGCCAAGGTACAGGATAGTTCTAGAAAGCAGGTGGCGTGAGAATAGTCACGCGATCTCGCTGACGCAACAATACTGTATTTACAACCTCAGTCAATTTCAAGTGAAAAGTCTATTGTTGTGGAGTGCCGCCGCATGTACGTGCTATATCCCACAGACATATATATTTAACTTGATTGTTACAGAATGTAGAATCACAGGACACTATTTCGAATAACTTAGCCTTTAATGTTCCCCATGGAAACGGCAAATATCATGTAACAGCGCATTTAGGGCTTCATTAGATGGTCTGGGTATGGTTTTGTTGAGATAAGAGATGTAAGGTTTACCTCACTTTGCTTCAATTAGGTAGTCAAGAAATTAATGTCGCGTTTTCGAACACTTTCATTTAATTTTGTTTCCAGGTCTGTTATGATATCCATTCTTCTTTCCTTGTTCTCCTGTACCCACTAACATTCTTGCAGCTCCTTCAACAAATTTGTTGATGTCATAGATGATCATTTATGTTTGTTCTAAAAGAACGTTGAAACTATTCTTCAGGGAAAAAGTTTTTACTAATATCAGGTTAGTTACGTGTATAGACATTAAAGTACCTA
>NW_013858806.1:0-345 GCF_000517525.1 Limulus polyphemus
TGTGTTGTTAATCCCATTATAGTGTACTGTTAACTTCTCAGCAGTGTGTTGTTAATCCTACTATAGTGTACTGTTAACTTCTGAGCAGTGTGTTGTTAATCCTACTGTAGTGTATTGTTAACTTCTCAGCAGTGTGTTGTTAATCCTATTATAGTGTACTGTTAACCTCTCAGCAGTGTGTTGTTAATCCTATTATAGTGTATTGTTAACTTCTCAGCAGTGTGTTGTTAATCCTATTATAGTGTATTGTAAACTTCTCAGCAGTGTGTTGTTAATCCTACTGTAGTGTATTGTTAACCCCTCAGCAGTGTGTTGTTAATCCTATTATAGTGTATTGTTAACCCC
>NW_013858807.1:0-344 GCF_000517525.1 Limulus polyphemus
CACAACGACATCTCCACCAGAAAGTAATATCACAACATCTCCACCAGAAAGTAATATGTTATATCACAACAACATATCCACCAGAAAGTAATATGTAATATCACAACAACATCTCCACCAGAAAGTAATATGTAATATCACAACGACATCTCCACCAGAAAGTAATATGTTATATCACAACGACATCTCCACCAGAAAGTAATATGTTATATCACAACATCTCCACAAGAAAGTAATATGTTATATCACAACATATCCACAACGGAGTAATATGTTATATCACAACGACATCTCCACCAGAAAGTAATATGTTATATCACAACGACATCTCCACCAGAAAGTAA
>NW_013858808.1:0-346 GCF_000517525.1 Limulus polyphemus
ATTGCTGCCATCAAGTCTGCTAGGCTGTAGTTTGATTTGCCGCTTCTCGTTTCCATTTTTTTTTTCCTGTCCCACTCTCTGACACCAATTTGTTACGTCTCCGTTCGTTAATTAACTTTCCGTTACTTTGTTCCGACGAAACTTTAGCGACACAAATCCTTACTTAATAAAACTGGTTTATTCTTTCTGAATATAACTTTACGATACAGTTAATTTCAATATTCGCGCTAAAACAAACACTATAACGAACGAACGTTAACTTCAACAATACCCTGTGACTGCAGTTCAATTACTCACTATCTACACACACATTATTTTACCGTCACGTTGTCACCCTCTTTTATAT
>NW_013858809.1:0-373 GCF_000517525.1 Limulus polyphemus
TTATTGACAGTACACAGTATCGTTAAATCTTGTGTCTTAGTATTCCAGTACACATAATCGTTAAATCTTGTGTCTTCTTATTGACAGGACACATTATTGTTAAATCTTGTGTTTTCTTAGTGACAGTACACATGATCGTTGAATATTGTGTCTTCTTATTGACAGTACACAGTATCGTTAAATCTTGTGTCTTAGTATTGACAGTACACATAATCGTTAAATCTTGTGTCTTCTTATTGACAGGACACAGTATCGTTAAATCTTGTGTTTTCTTACTGACAGTACACAGTATCGTTAAATCTTGTGTGGTTTTATAGATAGTACACAGTATTGCTAAATCGTGTGTCTTCTTATTGAGAGTACACAGTATTGC
>NW_013858810.1:0-341 GCF_000517525.1 Limulus polyphemus
GAGTCTAATTTCTCTCGTTTTAACGTCTTCATGTTGTAGTTTAACCGGTTGAGTCTAATTTCTCTCATGTTGTAGTTTAACCAGTTGAGTCTAATTTCTCTCATGTTGTAGTTTAACCAGTTGAGTCTAATTTCTCTCATGTTGTAGTTTAACTAGTTGAGTCTAATTTCTCTCGTTTTAACGTCTTCATGTTGTAGTTTAACCAGTTGATTCTAATTTCTCTCGTTTTTTTTTCAGTTTCGGAAAAGGAAATTAGACAATGGTAAGTTTGATTTGGATATTTGGGATTTGAATGTGCAAATGAATTTTAACTTAAAGTACAAATTATACGAATTATAAAC
>NW_013858811.1:0-658 GCF_000517525.1 Limulus polyphemus
AGTACACATACGCTTTCAGAAAAACCAATAAAAGAGTAACATAAAACGACCACAAAAGTCGCAAAAATGATAATAGAAGGCTAGAATTTTGCATGTAAATACGCAAGTATGCAACGAACGTTCATACAAAATTTGGAGATGATCCGTCCAAATGGAACGACGTACTGGTACAAAACGCAAAACCTTCCATATCTCCTTTAAAACAAACAGTAGGAAGGTAAAATATGAAGGTACACTTTAACGTTGCGTAGTAATATGCAGAGTTTTACCAAATCGAAAAACAATCAGTAACAAAAAGCTTTGTACTGCAGTGAATACGCTTTCAGAAAAACCAATAAAAGAGTAACATAAAAGGACCACAAAAGTCGCAAAAATGATAATAGAAGGTTAGAATTTTGCATGTAAATACGCAAGTATGCAACGAACGTTCATACAAAATTTGGAGATGATCCGTCCAAATGGAACGACGTACTGGTACAAAACGCAAAAACTTCCATATCTCTTTTAAAACAAACAGTAGGAAGGTAAAACTCTGCATATTACTACGCAACGTTAAAGTGTACCTACAAAACAAATTTGGAGAAGAATCATCAATTTAGGACCCTCCTGTAACAAGAAATCGAAAAACAATCAGTAACCAAAAGCTTCACTGCAGTAC
>NW_013858812.1:0-1000 GCF_000517525.1 Limulus polyphemus
TTTTTATTGACAATACACCACAAGATTTAACGAAACTGCTTGTTATTGATAGTACACAGTATCGTTAAATCTTATGGCTTGTTATTGATAGTACACAGATACTGTGTACTATCAATAAAAAGACACAAGTTTTAACAATGCAGTGTACTGTCAATAAGAAGACACAAGATTTAACGATACTGTGTACTGTCAATAAGAAGACAAGATTTAATACTGTAAACTGTCAATAAGAAGACACAAGATTTAACAATCCTAAGTACTATCAATAAGAAGACAAGATTTAACGATACTGTGTACTATCACTAACAAGCCAAAAGATTTAACGATACTATGTACTGTCAATAAGAAGACTCGAGATTTAACAATACTGTGTACTGTCAATAAGAAGACAATAGATTTAACAATACTATGTACTATCAAAAAGAAGACAAGATTTAACAATACTGTGTACTATCACTAACAAGCCACAAGATTTAACGATACTGTGTACTGTCAATAAAAAGACACAAGATTTAACAATGCTGTGTACTGTCAATAAGAAGACACATGATTTAACGTTAAATATTTTGTCTTCTTTTTGACAGTACACAGTTTCGTTAAATCTTGTGGCTTGTTATTGATACTACACAGTATCGTTAAATCTTATGGCTTAGTATTGATAGTACACAGTATCGTTAAATCTTGTCTTTTTATTGATAGTATATAGGATTGTTAAATCTTGTGTCTTCTTATTGACAGTACACAGTATTGTTAAATATTTTGTCTTCTTTTTGATAGTACACAGTTTCGTTAAATCTTGTGGCTTGTTATTGATAGTACACAGTATCGTAAAATCTTATGGCTTATTATTGATATTACACAGTATCGTTAAATCATGTGTCTTCTTATTGACAGTACAAAGCATTGTTAAAACTTGTGTCTTTCTATTGATAGTAGACAGTATCTTTAAATCGTGTGTCTTCTTACTGACAGTAAACAGCATTGTTAAAACTTGTGTCTT
>NW_013858813.1:0-585 GCF_000517525.1 Limulus polyphemus
CTTATTTACCATGTATATATATATCGTGTGAATGTTTAATTAGAAGTATTTATTTACCATATATATATCGATGTGAATGTTTAATCAGAAGTTTTTACCTACCATGTATATGTATATCGTTGAGAATAATTAATAAGAAGTTTTATTTACCCTGTACATGTATATCGATGAGAATGTTTAATCAGAAGTTTTTATTTAACATATATATATACATATATATATGTATGTATCGTTGTAAATGTTTAATCAGAAGTTTTTATTTACCATACATATATATATACATAGCAATGTGAATTCTTAAAAGAAGTTTTTATTTACTATATATATATATATATATATGTATCAATTTGGTAAATAAAAACTTCTGAATAAACATTTACAAAACGACATAAAGATATATACATAGAAGAATGTTTCATCAGAAGTTTTTATTTACCATATATATATCGTAGTGAAGTTTTAATCAGAAGTTTTTTTTACCATATTTATATATCTTTGTGAATGTTTAATCAGAAGTATTTATTTACCATATATATATCGATGTGAATGTTTAATCAGAAGTTTTCTTTACCATGTATTTGTATA
>NW_013858814.1:0-344 GCF_000517525.1 Limulus polyphemus
GTTGTGACAATCAATCCCACAGTTCCTTAGTAAGAGCAGCCCAAGTTGTCAGCTGATGATATTGACTAGCTGCTTTTCACTCTTGTCTGTAACTGCTAAATTAGGGTTGGCTAGTTACTTAGCTTTTCACAAAATTAAAACAACATAATGCATTTCTTTAAGTTAAGTTTAAAGTTAAAGCCAGTTTTTTTGTTTTTTTTGTAAATCAAGAAGCATGCGTATGCTGATACAGTCAGCTACATTTAAGTTAAAGTATTTGAAAAACAAATCTGAATTTAAATTAATAAGTATTATATAATACTTCTATTTTATACATCAGCTCTAACAGTAACAGTCTACCGTTA
>NW_013858815.1:0-1196 GCF_000517525.1 Limulus polyphemus
CTTGGAACAATCGCCGAAACACTTCACGGTAGTAAATGTTTTCTAACTGCATAAAAACGGAACGCTTCATACACGACTTCGTGTCGTTATAATCTTCGGGGCGCAAGTTTTCACCTTCCACCCCTCCGATGGAAGGCATCTTGCTCCACGCAGTTTAAATAAAGAACGCTTTTTAACTTAACAAAAGTCAATGCAGTTTAAATAAAGAACGCTTTTTAACTTAACAAAAGTCAATAATTAAGTATGAGTCACTTACAGATTTAATAGAGAAAAATATATGAAATCAGTCTTCAACTGCCTGTAATCAACACAAACAGCGATTAAAAAACAAAGGTGGCAAGCACGGCGCTTTCTACGTGGAATGAACGATACTTTGCTGTAATATTGACAGCTAAATATGTAAAGTCATTCAGCCGAAACGAATTTCACGTTATAAGCTCTGTAATATCGACAGCTAAATATGTAAAGTCATTCAGCCGAAACGAATTTCACGTTATAAGCTGGTTAGCTACAGAGATAATGAAATCGACCTTAATGGATAGAAAACGTGCAAGACATACCGATACGTAAACCTAAAAAAAATCTATACTATTTGACTAATTCTCTATTGTTAAAATTATTCGTGGAACATTTAAGAACAACAATGTAGAAAAGTCTACCATTTCTAATGAGAACTTTCATGCTTCAAGACTTATGAGATACGCGCCCGAAAAACGATTATACCAGTACATTTCATAAAACCCAAAACATTTTTAACACTACATTTATATATTTTTCCTGTAACTTAATACATTTAATTCAATTTGAAATTTAAATGTTTTCCATTTCTACTTCCTGTAGTTGTTGCTGACCATGAAATCTTCCTTTTTTTTTACACAAGGAGGATATATTAGCCATCGACTTAATCAGCCTCAGCAGACATCTTCAGTCCTGTCAGAAGCCACATTCATTCCAGAAATGAGTGTCAGCAATAGGGTACGAAGGAAGCCACAGGAATTCGATGGGAAGGCACCGTGGAAAGCATATAGAGCACAATATGAGCTCCTGGCAAAAATGAATGGATCGACAAAGGAGCAGAAAGCAGGATATCTGGCATCGAGTCTGAATGGACAATCACTGGAAATACTTGGACACTTGTCAGCAGAAGACAGACACAACTATAGAGCACTGGTAACTGCTCTAGAATTCGGGTATGG
>NW_013858816.1:0-1423 GCF_000517525.1 Limulus polyphemus
AAACTCTGTATAAACAGACATGTAGTTCTGATGGTAACAGACAACAATACTTACTGGTAACTGAGGTAAGTTGTTACTTTATATATTCAACTTGACACAGTTGCTGAGTGACTGTGGAATAGAAGTTAGCTGGTTATATCTAGAGAATAAAAAGGCAGAAGATATAGTTTTGAAAAACATTCAGTTTACAGATTAGTTTAAAGCGAAAGAAAAAAAAGAGTACATGAACAAAACATAGTATAAACAGCTTTAATACCCCATGACGAAATCTTTTATAGTATGACTACTAGTTTAATCATACAAGAATAAGTAGTATAAACCTAACCTTATCTGTGATGTGTTAACACTGTAATAAAGGATCATATGAAACCTACCCTTATCGGTGATGTGTTTTAGGTTTCATATGATCCTTTATTACAGTGTTAACACATCACCGATAATGTTAGGTTTCATATGATCCTTTATTACAGTGTGAACACATCACTGATAAGGTTAGGTTTCATATGATCCTTTATTACAGTGTTTTCTCTACTGAAACAGTAACACATCACCGATAAGGTTAGGTTTCATATGATCCTTTATTACAGTGTTAACACATCACCGATAAGGTTAGGTTTCATATGATCCTTTTATTACAGTGTTAACACATCACTGATAATGCTAGGTTTCATATGATCCTTTATTACAGTGTGAACACATCACTGATAAGGTTAGGTTTCATATGATCCTTTATTACAGTGTGAACACATCACTGATAAGGGGTTTTATATAACCCTAGCCTGATTGGTGATGTGTTACTGTTTCAGTAGTGAAAAGTTATATAAAACCTAGCCTGATTGGTGATGTGACAATGTTACAGACAAAGAGTTGCTAACAATGTTCAGAGCTATTACAAAATTCCAAACTTACCTAAGACCAAGTCTGGTCAGAGCTTTTAGATTACCTATGGATTCTGGGATATCTACAAGTTCATTATGTTGAACATCAAGGGAAGACAGCTGAGCACACTGGCCTATTTCTATAAATAACAAGAAATAGAAACAATTTTATCAGAATGATCAAACCAAAAATAAACACAAATAACTGTAAATATGGTGATATGTTCTCATACATCACAAGTAAATAGAGAAAGGTATATGGATGGTGGTATGTTCTCATACATCACAAGTAAATAGAGAAAGGTATATGGATGGTGGTCTGTTCTCATACATCACAAGTAAATAGAGAAAGGTATATGGATGGTAATATGTTCTCATACATCACAAGTAAATAGAGAAAGGTATATGGATGGTGATATGTTCTCATACATCACAAGTAAATACAGAAAGGTATGTGGATGGTGATATGTTCTCATACATCACAAGTAAATAGAGAAAGGTATATGGATGGTGATATGTTCTCATACATCACAAGTAAATAGAGA
>NW_013858817.1:0-654 GCF_000517525.1 Limulus polyphemus
AAAGGAGACAGAGAATGGAGGTGAAATTGAAGGTTCAAAATGAAGACAGAAAAAATGTAATTACATCATTTTGTGAACAGTTTTTATAAAGTAAAAATGTGAAAAACAGTAAGATGGTTCGAATAGATTCTACTTAAACTTTGGAGTTTCGGTTCAAGGTTCAAATCATTATATCATCATTATTTGTTGTACTTCTTTTGTAATAACCTTTATAAACATCACCAACTTGTTCTGTGTTTATGTTAACGGTTCTCAACCTTTTTAAATCTCTGCTGTTGTCAAATTTGTGTCATGGAACCTTTCACAGTGTTCATTAAAAACAAAGAAACAAACAGTATTCCAATACTATATCTATAGTTCCAGACAGAGTAAGTATGTTAAATGCAGCTGTATACCCACACACACATACAAGCAAAACATGAAAACTTTCTCGAGCAAATTACTCGGGTACACACGCACACACACAACGACAAATGTGGTCTCTCAAATAATAAGCTTACATGACTCGATCACCTGTTTTTGAACTATTTAAGTCAATGCAGTGAACTGTTATGATTGTGTCATTATGAATCCCACTTTACTGACAAATAAATATGATGTAGTCGGATTGCAATTATGTGACTAGTACGTATTTACACATTAGAATATGTGGAA
>NW_013858818.1:0-348 GCF_000517525.1 Limulus polyphemus
CAGAATTTAACAATCCTATGTACTATCAATAAGAAGACAAAATTTTAACGATACTGTGTACTATCACTAACAAGCCAAAAGATTTAACGATACTATGTACTGTCAATAAGAAGACAGTAGATTTAACAATACTGTGTACTGTCAATAAGAAGACACAAGATTTAACAATACTGTGTACTGTCAATAAGAAGACACAAGATTTAACAATATTGTGTACCGTCAATAAGAAGACACGAGATTTAACAATACTATGTACTATCAAAAAGAAGACAAGATTTAACAATACTGTGTACTATCACTAACAAGCCACAAGATTTAACGATACTGTGTACTTTCAATAAAAAGATA
>NW_013858819.1:0-345 GCF_000517525.1 Limulus polyphemus
TGTCTTCCTATTGACAGTACATAGTATTGTTAATCATGTGTTTTCTTAATGACAGTACACAGTATTGTTAAATCTTGTGTGTTCTTATTGACAGTACACAGTATTGTTAAATCTTGTGTGTTCTCATTGATAATACATAGTATTGTTAAATCTTGTGTCTTCTTATTGACAGTACATAGTATTGTTAAATCTTTTGTGTTCTTACTGATAATACACAGTATTGTTAAATCTTGTGGTTTGTTATTAACAGTACACAGTATTTTTAAATCCTGTGTCTTCTTATTGACGGTACACAGTATTGTTAATCATGTGTTTTCTTATTGACAGTACACAGAATTGTTAATT
>NW_013858820.1:0-232 GCF_000517525.1 Limulus polyphemus
TGCACTACAGATATGATTTCAGAGAAAGCTAATAAAGTAGTAACATAAACGACCATACAAATCGCAAAACTAATATTACAAAGATTGTATTTGTATTGTAAATACGCAAAGACGAAACGAACCTTCATAAAAAATTTCGAGAAGATCCGTTGAAATTTAAAGAAATACTGGTACGAAACGCAAAACCTGCCATAACTCCCTCAAAACGAAGAGTAGCATGGTGAAACTTTGC
>NW_013858821.1:0-344 GCF_000517525.1 Limulus polyphemus
ATCTGTATATAAGAATGGTTCAGGTGTTTTATTTGAGTAAGATCATATTGTATTATCTGTATATAAGAATGGTTCAGGTGTTTTATTTGAGTAAGATTATATTGTATTATCTGTATATAAGAATGGTTCAGGTGTTTTATTGGAGTAAGATTATATTGTATTATCTGTATATAAGAATGGTTCAGGTGTTTTATTTGAGTAAGATTATATTGTATTATCTGTATAGTAGAATGGTTCAGGTGTTTTATTTGATTAAGATTATATTGTATTATCTGTATAGTAGAATGGTTCAGGTGTTTTATTTGAGTAAGATTATATTGTATTATTTGTATAGTAGAATGGTT
>NW_013858822.1:0-345 GCF_000517525.1 Limulus polyphemus
GAGTGAAAATAAGTATAGACTACTTTTAAAATCCGTGGTTCACGGATGAAATTCATATACTAAAGGAAAACAAAATAGACAAAACTAAAGGTAAAATCAAAGCAACAATAAAGTACCATAAAATACCATAGTTCACGGATGGAATTCATATACTAAAGGAAAACAAAATGCACAAAACTAAAGGTAAAATCAAAGCAAAAATAAAGTACCATAGTTCACGGATGGAATTCATATACTAAAGGAAAACAAAATGCACAAAATTAAAGGTAAATTCAAAGCAAAAATAAAGTACCATAAAATACCATAGTTCACGGATGGAATTCATATACTAAAGGAAAACAAAAT
>NW_013858823.1:0-345 GCF_000517525.1 Limulus polyphemus
GTATAAACTACATTAGTGATATTATTATATGTTGTTAGTATAAACTACATTAGCGATATTATTATATATATTGTTAGTATAAACTACATTAACGATATTGTTATATGTTGTTAGTATAAACTACATTAATGATATTATCCTATGTTGTTAATATAAGCTACATTGGTCATATCTGTTGGCCCGGCATAACAATCTGAGGGTCGCGGTTTCGAATCCCCGTTACACCAAACATGCTCGCCCTTTCAGCCGTGGGGGCGTTATAATGGTACGGTCAATCCCACTATTCGTTGGTAAAAGAGTAGCCCAAGAGTTGGCGGTGGGTGGTGATGACTAGCTGCTTTCACT
>NW_013858824.1:0-346 GCF_000517525.1 Limulus polyphemus
TCGTGACATGGTCAAGGAGCCCTTTCACTTTTCTTTATACATAGCGTTGTTGTTTGTTTTTAGAGCAAACCCACACTGGGCTAGTTACTGTGTCCACCACAGGGAATCGAACCAGAGATTTAAGCATTGTAATTCTGCAAACTTACTGCTGTCCCACCGTGGAATGTTATCCATAGAAACACTTACATGTCACACAGACGAAACAAATCTTTTAATGATGAATTACGCTAATATTCAAAACTTTTATCACTGATTAATAATTTAAATTCGTAAAATTCCATTTGAAAAACTTTAAGCAAAATTAAAACCATAATTGTTAACCCTAATCATAAAACTATCACTACAA
>NW_013858825.1:0-345 GCF_000517525.1 Limulus polyphemus
CCTCTTCTCCCTCTATTTCAATAAAATTTCACACCAATATTATTTAATCAACATTATTCTTGCCTCTTCTCCCTCTATTTCAATAAAATTTCACACCTATATTATTTAATCAACATTATTCTTGCCTGTTCTCCTATTATTTCAATAACATTTCACACCAACATTATTTAATCAACATTATTTATTTCTGTTCTCCCGTTATTTCAATATAATTTGACACCTACATTATTCATGTTTGTTCTCCCGTTATTTCAATAAAATTTCACACCAACATTATTTAATCAACATTATTCATGCCTGTTCTCCCGTTATTTCAATATAATTTGACATCAACATTATTCATGG
>NW_013858826.1:0-345 GCF_000517525.1 Limulus polyphemus
GAAAATAGAAACTGGACATATTGTTTAAAGTGAAGAACAATATTCATATTAAAAGTAAAACCCAACAACAAACATTCTTTATGTTTGTGTAGGACAGAGAACTGTTGACTTCTACAGGTTCGGTGAATCAGTTGGCAGCTTTCATCTCTAGATGTTTTCCTGTTACCTGACTCATGTTAGAAATGAAATGGAATAGTTTGATTCCAATGCTCCTTACTTAATGGGATTTACTCCTAATGACTAGAACTACTAATGTTTCTGGCCATCGTCAAAAGACATAGATTAAGTGCTAACCTATAGATATCATCTATTCAGCCAGTAAAGGACTTGTTGTTGACCTATTTT
>NW_013858827.1:0-345 GCF_000517525.1 Limulus polyphemus
CGTCTTGTCTCCAAACCTTAGGTATCATTACAATATTAGAAGTCATATCTTGTCTCCAAACCTTAGCTATCATCACAACAATTAAAGTCACGTCTTTTCTCCAAACCTTAGCTATCATCATAACATTAGATGTCACGTCCCTTCTCCAAACCTTAGGTATCATTACAACACTAGAAGTCATATCTTGTCTCCAAACCTTAGCTATCATCACAACAATTGAAGTCACGTCTTGTCTCCAAACCTTCGGTATCATTAAAACATTAGAAGTCATATCTTGTATCTAAACCTTAGCTATCATCACAACACTTGAAGTCACGTCCTATCTCTAAACCTTGTATCTTGTAT
>NW_013858828.1:0-836 GCF_000517525.1 Limulus polyphemus
CAATACTCATCTTTAGCTTTTCTTGGTACAAATACACCATGAACACCTAGGTGTAACTCTAGTTACAGAATTTATAACCACCATACTCATCTTTAGCCTTACTTGGTACAACTACTCCATGAACACCTAGGTGTAACTCTAGTTACCGAATGTGTAACTCCAAACTATATTTAGCATTATTTGGTACAATAACTCCACGAATACCTAGGTGTAACTCTAGTTACAGAATTTATAAGCACCATACTCATCTTTAGCCTTACTTGGCACAAGTACTCTTTGAACACCTAGGAGTAACTCTATTTACCGAATTTATAACCACCATACTCATCTTAATCCTTACTTGGTACAACTACTCCATGAACACCTAGGTGTAACTATAGTCACCGAATATATATCCACCATACACATTTTTAGCCTTACTTGGTACAACTACTCCATGAACACCTAGGTGTAACTAAGATGAGTATGGTGGTTATAAATTCGGTAATTAGAGCCTTACTAGGTACAACTACTCCATGAACACTTAGGTGTAAATCTAGTTACCGACTTTTTAACCACCATACTCATCTTTAGCCTTACTTGATACAACTACTCCATGAACACCTAGGTGGAACTCTAGTTATAGAATTTAAAACCACCATACTCATTCTTAGCCTTACTTGATACAACTACTCCATGAACACTTAGGTGTAACTCTAGTTACCGAATGTGTAACTCCAAACTCATCTTTAGCGTTATTTGGTACAACAACTCCACGAACACGTAGGTGTAACTCTAGTTACCGAATTTATAACCACCATACTCATTTTTAGCCTTACTTGGTACAACTACTCCAT
>NW_013858829.1:0-345 GCF_000517525.1 Limulus polyphemus
CGGTTGACTTTAGTCTGCAAACGGTTTGTTAATTAACTCATATATTTACAACATATCTACAAGTGTTTGTTTAAGACCGACTGGATTAAATAGGACCCAATAGCTAGTATCGTTCTATGACCCACTGTTGACTTTAGTCTGCAGCCAATGTTTTTATTAACTCATCTATTTACATCATATCTTCATTTGTTTCCTCAAGTCCGAGTGGTTTAAATAGATCCAATAACAATTATCGTTCTATGTCCCCCTGTTGACTTTAGTCTGCAGCCAATGAGTTAATTAACTCATATATTTACAACATATCTACATGTGTTTGTTTTAGACCGACTGAATTAAATAGGACCC
>NW_013858830.1:0-344 GCF_000517525.1 Limulus polyphemus
AAAAAATTTACAAAATTGTATCCTGTCAATAAGAAGATAAAGGATTTATCAATACTGTGTACTGTCAATAAGAAGACACAAGATTTAACAATACTGTGTCCTGTCAGTAAGAATATACAGGATTTATCAATACTGTGTCCTGTCAATAAGAAGATACAGGATTTATCAATACTGTGTACTGTCAATAAAAAGACACAAAATTTAACAATATTGTATCCTGTAATAAGAAGATAAAGGATTTATCAATACTGTGTACTATCAATAAGAAGACACAATATTTAACGATACTGTGTACTATCAATAACAAGCCAAAAGATTTAGCGATTCTAGGCACTGTCAATAAA
>NW_013858831.1:0-346 GCF_000517525.1 Limulus polyphemus
GAGTACTATACACAAACACCAGCATCAGACACGATGTACACAACACCCGTTGAGAACGCCCAACACTGGTACTCAGTTGACCCTCCCCAAGGCCACCCATCTACATGAATTCAAAGCCAAAGTGGTGTGTTGCAGAACCCCAGACACCACTCAACCACCAGGATCCTCTCCTCCCCTTCACGGAAAACACGTGGGTGGATGTTTAGATCCCTGAGGAAGTAACTGAAAATACAGAACCTTCCCTGGGACCCCTCACCACGTACAGGAATCCACGTCATGGGGTTAAGAGAAAAATTTTGATTTCAAAACGTTCATTGTGGAATGAATAATACAGGAGGTATACAAG
>NW_013858832.1:0-344 GCF_000517525.1 Limulus polyphemus
AAAAGATACTGTGGATCATGTGTTAACTGCGTCACTTAGAAAAAACGGAAAATGTCAAATTGTGATGAGTTGTACTTGTGTGTTTGTAGTGTATCACACATCTGTGAAAAAATTAGTTTTATTTACCGAAGAGCCTCTTGATAGACAACATTGGAAGTACGTCCACCTGGGGCATGGATAAATAGGCTGCGAGAAGATCTGACTCTTGAGCAGGCTACATATAGCTGCCCGTGTGAAAAGCAGTCAGATCCACTGAGCTCTACCTTTCAAGTATAAGTCACAGGGCAGTGGACAATGTCTGGCCCTGTGACTTATTGATAGTCATCGCAAAGCAGACCCTGACA
>NW_013858833.1:0-494 GCF_000517525.1 Limulus polyphemus
AGTGGTGAACTTGTCCCACCATACAGCAAGTAGACCCAGTACAAATATCACAGTTCTTATATAGGACTGTAAAAGTAGTGGTGAACTTGTCCCACCACACAGCAAGTAAACTTGGTACAAATATCACATCACAGTATTTATATAGGAATGTACAAGTAGTGGTGAACTTGTCCCACCACACAGCAAGTAAACTCAGTACAAATATCACAGTTCTTATATAGGACTGTACAAGTAGTGGTGAATTTGTCCCACCACACAGCAAGTAAACTCAGTACAAATATCACAGTTCTTATACAGGACTGTACAAGTAGTGGTGAACTTGTCCCACCACACAGCAAGTAGAGTGATATTTGTACTGAAATTCACCACTACTTGTACAGTCCTATATAAGAAATGTGATGTGATATTTGTACTGAGTTTACTTGCTGTGTTGTGGGACAAGTTCACCACTACTTGTACAGTCCTATATAAGAACTGTCCCACCACACAGCAAG
>NW_013858834.1:0-345 GCF_000517525.1 Limulus polyphemus
CTTCTGTGTGGCTTCTGGTACTCCTTCGTTATCCAACACCTTGATGCTCACAAGGGTTTGCTGAGATGCAGAGTCTATAACAAAGTTGCACCTTTGGCCATCCAGCTTTCCTGTCACACAGACACTGTGTGTGCTTGGCATTTTATACCTAGCTGTTGGGACTTTCAAGATGGGGGTTGATGGGCGTCGCTCTACACCAACCACTACTGGTCTCCTTAAGGCCGACTTGTTGGTAATATTCCTCCTACACTGGCTCCTCAAATGTCCGTGCTTCCCACAGTTCCAACAACCTTTCTGGATACCAGCCTTTCCTGCTTTGGCATCTCCCCTGTGCTGAAGTTGCCA
>NW_013858835.1:0-345 GCF_000517525.1 Limulus polyphemus
CGCAGCCTCAGTGATTAGTCTAGAGACTAAACTCTGAGAATTTTTACATTTATCATTAGGGTATTCACCGACAATCTTCAGTTAACAGCATAACCCACGCGATGTTGAAAGGTGAAGCTACTCACCAGTATAGTTGTAATGACACTTTGTCGAATTAAAATGAAAGTTTTATTCCGACACTTCATCGAATTAAAATGAAAGGTTTATTTATCCAATCGACGCTTCTAGCGATTGCTGTTTATCAGGATAAGTAGTTTCGTTAACGTTATAATGTCTCAATTTCGAATTTTCTGCCGAAATAAACACTAGCCGTAATTCTTCTGTTCATTGCGCTTCTAAAAGCAC
>NW_013858836.1:0-240 GCF_000517525.1 Limulus polyphemus
TAAACAAAATTCCAACACATAAAAGGCCATGACGAGGAATTATCAAATAAACTCCACCTTTTGGATTGTTTTGTCTGAATTTGCGAAAGTTAATTTTTTTATAAATGCAAATTGAGACATTATAACACTGACGAAAAACATTATGTCACTCGGAAAACTCAAAACGAAATAAGCACTATCGGATATTTTTCTATTAATTTTCCGTCAAAAAAACACTTTTTTCCATTTTCCAAAAAAACT
>NW_013858837.1:0-438 GCF_000517525.1 Limulus polyphemus
GGTAAAACACGATTGGTAAAACTTGATGTTAATAACCTTAGCTGGTGGTAAAACATGATTGATAACGTTTCACATTATATTATAATTTATTATATTATTGTTACTGGAACCCTTTCAGTTTCTCACTGAAGCTAAAAGATTATAATAATTATTTCATTTTTGATTTCTTTAGGGCGCTGTTCTCAAGGTGGAGAACAAGGTGACCATCTTCCTCTGTGGAGCTACACTCATTGACTCCAGACATGTATTAACTGTGGCACACTGTGTGAAAACGTTCACGTATGTTACTTCAGCTACACTCATTGACTCCAGACATGTATTAACTGTGTGCAAAATTCACGTATGTTACTACAGCTACACTCATTGACTCCAGACATGTATTAACTGTGGCACACTGTGTGAAAACGTTCACGTATGTTACTACAGCTACACTCATTG
>NW_013858838.1:0-1164 GCF_000517525.1 Limulus polyphemus
GAAAGGACTCAGTATTGTTAAATCTTGTGTCTTCTTATTGACATTTCATAGTATTGTTAAATTTTTTGTCTTCTTATTGAGAGTACACAGTATCGTTAAATCTTGTGTCTTCTTATTGACAGTACACAGTATTGGTAAATCCTTTATCTTCTTATTGATAGGACACAGTATTATTAAATCTTGTGTCTTCTAATTGACAGTACACAGTGTTGATAAATCCCGTTTCTTCTTATTGACAGAACACAGTTTTGTTAAATCTTGTGTCTTCTAATTGACAAGACACAGTATCGTTAAATCTTGTGTCTTCTTATTGACAGTACACAGTATTGATAAATCCTTTATCTTTGTCAATAAGAAGATACATGATTTATCAATACTGTGTATTGTCAATAAGAAGACACAAGATTTAACAATACTGTGTCCTGTCAATAAGAAGATAAAGGATTTATCAATACTGTGTACTGTCAATAAGCACTGTGTACTGTCAATTAGAATGACACAAGATTAAACGATACTGTGTACTTGATAAATCCTGTATCTTCTTATTGACAGGATACGGTATTTTTAAATTTTTTGTCTTCTTATTGACAGTACACAGTATCGTTATATCTTGTGTCTTCTTATTGACAGTACAAGTATTGATAAATCCTGTATCTTCTTATTGACAGGACACAGTATTGATAAATCCTGTATCTTCTTATTGACAGGACACAGTATTGTTAAATCTTGTGTTTTTTTACTGACAGTACAAAGTATCGTTAAATCTTGTGGCTTGTTATTGATAGTACACAGTATCATTAAATCTTATGACTTGTTATGATAGTACACAGTAACGGTAAATCTTGTGTCTTCTTATTGTCAACTGTGTACTGTCAATAAGAAGAAACATAATTTAACAATACTGTGTCCTGTCAATAAGAAGAAAAAGGATTTATCAATACTGTGTATATTGTTAAATCTAGTGTCTTCTTATTGACAGTACATAGTATTGTTAAATTTTGTGTCTTCTGATTGACAGTACACAGTATCGTTAAATCTTGTGTCTTCTTATTGAGAGTAAACGGTATTGATAAATCTTGTGTCTGCTTTTTGACAGTACACAGTATTGGTAAATCTAGTCTTCTTATTGATAGTACACAGTATCGTTAAATCTTGTGTCTTTTT
>NW_013858839.1:0-263 GCF_000517525.1 Limulus polyphemus
GCACTTTAATTTAGTAACTTTTGCAATCGTGTGAGTGGAAAATGGAACGGCACCTTTCCAGGGTTGGGATCACAGGATCCTACTGGGTAAAAGTTTGCTGTGGGGGGAAAGGGGAGTACCCCGAGAAACCCCACTTTCACGGTCGGGGCCTCGAAAATAATATTTCCCGATCGTATCCGGTTGACGCTGAAATGAAGAGAAAATGTAAAGGTTACTATAGATTAGGTATAATAGATCATTTTAAAAAAGGCTTGGCTGGTGGG
>NW_013858840.1:0-345 GCF_000517525.1 Limulus polyphemus
TCTCACCTGAGCACTACCTTTTATATAATAGATGAAACATGTCGGTAAGGAAATTAAAGTGCATTATTTGGCATATTTGGGACATCTACAGAACAATCCAAAGCTTTTGCCAGACCTGATCGAGTGTCTGGTAAAATTGCAGCATTTAAAGTCACATGATGCTGCCACTTAAACAGAGGCTAGAGGGCTTTCTGAAGTATGAAACGATTTTGACTGCTCACACGTTCATGTAAATTTTTCATCATATCACACCTATATCAAAATACCTTTAAACAAGTGGACTTGATTTAATTCTAGGCTTAGAGTCAAATACAAGGGTGTACAGTTCAACTGGAAGCACTGAGA
>NW_013858841.1:0-290 GCF_000517525.1 Limulus polyphemus
GTTACATTCATGTGTTCTACAATCCTGTAACCCTCATAAACAGGTTATAACATTATTTTATAATCTCATGTGTTACCTGTTTATGAGGGTTACAGGATTGTAGATTATAAAATAATGTTATACTCATGTGTTACCTGTTTATGAGGGTTACAGGATTGTAGATTATAAAATAATGTTACATTCATGTGTTACCTGTTTATGATGGTTACAGGATTGTAGATTATAAAATAATGTTACATTCATGTGTTACCTGTTTATGATGGTTACAGGATTGTAGATTATAAAATAAT
>NW_013858842.1:0-731 GCF_000517525.1 Limulus polyphemus
GATAATAACAAGACTATACCAGCAGTGTAACAGATGTCACATCAAGAATATATCAAATATCTGATAGTAATAGAGCTATAGTTATTTGACATAATAACAACAAGACTACACCAGCAGTGTAACAGATGTTACATCAAGAATATATCATATATCTGATAGTAATAGAGCTATAGTTATTTGATACAGTAATAACAAGACTACATCACTAACGTAACACATGACATCAAGGATATATCAAATATCTGACAGTAGTAGAGCTAGTTATTCGATACGATAATAACAAGACTATACCAGCAGTGTAAGAGATGTCACATCAAGAATATATCAAATATCTGATAGTAATAGAGCTATAGTTATTTGACACAATAATAACAATTGATATATTCTTGATGTGACATCTGTTACACTGCTGATGTAGTCTTGTTATTATTGTGTCAAATAACTATAGCTCTATTACTATCAGATATATGATATATTCTTCATGTTACATCTGTTACACTACTGATGTAGTCTTGTTATTATTGTGTCAAATAACTAACTATATTACTATCGGTTATTTGATATATTCTTCATGTTACATGTGTTACACTACTGATGTAGTCTTATCTCATAGTAATAGAGCTATAGTTATTTGACACAATAATAACAAGATCACATATCCAACATATCAAGAATATATCAAATATGTGATAGTAATAGAGCTATAGTTATTTGACACAATAATAAACAAG
>NW_013858843.1:0-345 GCF_000517525.1 Limulus polyphemus
ACTTGTACTTCGTACTCTGTATGTATTTACAACATTTCTACTTCGTACTCTGTATGTATTTACAACATTTCTACTTCGTACTCTGTATGTATTTACAACATTTCTACTTCGTACTCTGTATGTATTTACAACATTTCTACTTCGTACTCTGTATGTATTTACAACACTTGTACTTCGTACTCTGTATGTATTTACAACATTTCTACTTCGTACTCTGTATGTATTTACAACATTTCTACTTCGTACTCTGTATGTATTTAAAACATTTCTACTTCGTACTCTGTATGTATTTAAAACATTTCTACTTCGTACTCTGTATGTATTTACAACATTTCTACTTCGTAC
>NW_013858844.1:0-343 GCF_000517525.1 Limulus polyphemus
TGTGTGTGTATCTGTTCCTTATACGTTTCCACATTTCTTGGTCAATCAGCACCACTTGACACAGTGATATAGGATGACATGAGGAAGGTCATGAGCGAGGTTGTACCCCCCCCCCCCATCTAATTTCATATTGCTAGAATTCTTGTAAACAGTATGTCTTTCTTTTCAGTATTAGTACCTTTATTGGGTTTTTTTTTTTGCACTTTTAATGTTTATTATGTTAAGAAACAAAATAGAAGCACAATTTCCTATCCTTTGTTACAAACGAATTTTTATTTGACCCGTCCAACGGACGTGTACACCAGATGGTAGTTTATATGTAGTTAAATATATAGGCAGATTT
>NW_013858845.1:0-369 GCF_000517525.1 Limulus polyphemus
GGGTCTAGGTGATACAGATAAACCTTGGCCTTAACCATAAGTTGTGAAGATAAACATGAGGGTCTAGGTGATACAAATAAACCTTGGCCTTAACCAAAAGTTGTGAAGATAAACATGAGGGTTTAGGTGATACAGATAAACCTTGGCCTTTAACCAAAAGTTGTGAAGATAAACTGAAGGTCAAGGTGATAAAGATAAACCTTGACCTTAACCAAAAGTTTTGAAGATAAACATGAAGGTCTAGGTGATACAAATAAACCTTGGCCTTAACCAAAAGTTGTGAAGATAAACATGAAGGTCAGGGTGATACAGGTAAACACGTCAGCCTTGACCAGCAGGTTGTGAAGGTAAAATATATGTAATGATTCA
>NW_013858846.1:0-431 GCF_000517525.1 Limulus polyphemus
CGATTCTTTGCTGTAGGACACATTGTAAACATGTGGAAAATAACGTGAACCAATACATATAATACGAAAACCATGCAAAATATGATTTAACTGTGAGTATCACTAAAAACAATAGATATAAAATCTCGCTTTATCATACGATAAAACTAGAAAAATGTTTAAAACATTAATTAGCGTAAAGAACCTGAAATAGTTATAAACAATTGAAGAATTAAATAAGTATAGAAAACTTTCAAAGCGACATGGAAAATGCATTAATAGAGGGTTATATCAAAGAAACGCACATATATAAACGATAAATAACTCAAGAGAATATGCGATTAATTTTGGAAATTTTGTTTATTTCTCTAGAGCAAACTATCATTTTCTTATAATTAGGGTTTGTTCTACGTGTTTTGTCTGTCCCTTCTCCCAAACACTCTAAACCATAC
>NW_013858847.1:0-439 GCF_000517525.1 Limulus polyphemus
CCTATCCATTAGCCAATACCAAACATTATTCATCTAACCATTAGCCAATAATGTTCGGTATTGGCTAATGGTGAAATGAACAATGTTTGCTATTATTTTATGAGAAATATTATTCATCTAACAATTAGCCAATAGCAAACATTATTAATCTAACCCTTAGCCAATACCAAACATTGTTCATCTAACCATTAGTCAATACCAAACATTGTTCATCTAACCATTAGGCAATACCAAACATTGTTCATCAAACCTTTAGCCAATACCAAACATTGTTCATCTAACCATTAGCCAATAACAAATATTGTTCATCTAACCATTAGTCAATACCAAACATTGTTCATCTAACCATTAACCAATACCAAACATTGTTCATCTAACCATTAGCCAGTAACAAACATTGTTTGTCTAATCATTTGCCAATACCAAACATTGTTCATCT
>NW_013858848.1:0-346 GCF_000517525.1 Limulus polyphemus
TCACTATCCATCTATAATAAAAGACCTACCAGTTACCATCTATCTATATTAAAAGACCTACCAACCACTATCCATATATATTGAAAGACCTACCAGCCACTATCCATCTGTATTAAAAGGCCTACCAGCCACTATCCATCTGTATTAAAAGACCTACCATCAACTATCCATCTGTATTAAAAGACCTACCAGCCACTATCCATGTATATTGAAAGACCTACCAGCCACTATCCATCTGTATTAAAAGAACTACCAGCCACTATCCATCTGTATTAAAAGACCTCCCAGTCACTATCCATCTGTATTAAAAGACCTACCAGTCACTATCCATCTATAATAAAAAGAC
>NW_013858849.1:0-341 GCF_000517525.1 Limulus polyphemus
CTCTCCATCTATTGAGAGATAACTGAACTTCCAAGTATTTTTCTCCATCTATTGAGAGATAATTAAACTTCCAAGTATTTTTTCTTTATTTTTCTCCATCTATTGAGAGATAATTGTACTTCCAAGTATTTTCCTTATTATTACTTTCTCCATCTATTGAGAGATAACTGAACTATCAAGTATTTTTTCTTAATTTTTTCTCCATCTATTGAGATAATTGAACTTCCAAGTATTTTTTCTTATTTTTTTTCTCCATCTTTTGAGAGATAATTGAACTTCCAAAATTTTTTTCTCCATCTATTGAGAGATAACTGAACTTCCAAGTATTTTTCTCCATCTAT
>NW_013858850.1:0-345 GCF_000517525.1 Limulus polyphemus
GACTCTCAAAAAATATGAAAATGTGTCCGTCATTCTCGACGGACGTGAACTATGTTTGTGGGAACAATGAGAAATAATATCCTACATATGTCCACCAATTTTCATCAAAATCCGATCATTTTTGACTGAGTAATGTGAAAAATCGGTCTCTATATTAACAGATAGGGATTTTATAAATTTTCATTACCTTGGCCCTCTAAAAACTAACTAATTCTACATTGGATCATATTCCAAATGAATACAAACATTCGTCCAAATCCATTTCGCCGTTTTAGAGGAGTTTTGATGACAAACAAACACACAGGGGTAAAACATAACCTCCGCCACTTTAGGTAATAATGGAAA
>NW_013858851.1:0-677 GCF_000517525.1 Limulus polyphemus
AACGATATTGTGTTCTGTCAATAAGAAGACACAAGATTTAACTATACTGTGTACTTTCAATAAGAAGACACAAGATTTGACGATACTGTCTACTGTCAATAAGAAGACAATAGATTAACAATACTGTGTACAATCAATAGAAGACATACGATTTAGCACTACTGTGTACTATCAATAAAAAGACACAATATTTAACGATACTGTGTACTGTCAATAAGAAGACACAAGATTTAACGATACTGTCTACTGTCATTAAGAAGACACAAGATTTAACGATACTGTGTACTGTCAATACGAAAACACAAGATTTAACGATACTATGTACTTTCAATAAAAAGACACAATATTTAACGATACTGTGTACTGTCAATAAGAAGACACAAGATTTAACGATACTGTGTACTGTTAGTAGGATTAAATCTTGTGTTTTAAATTATTGTTAAATCTTGTGTTTTCTTACTGACAGTACACATTATCCGTGTTTTCTTACTGACAGTACACATTATTGTTAAATCTTGTGTCTTCTTATTGACAGTACACAGTTTCGTAAAATCTTGTGTCTTCTTATTGACAGGATAGTATCGTTAAATCTTACAGTACATGTCTTCTTATTGACAAGATTTAACGTATACTGTGTATTATTGACAGTTGTGTCTTCCGGATTTAATATACTGTGT
>NW_013858852.1:0-344 GCF_000517525.1 Limulus polyphemus
GCACTGAGTGAACTTACTTAACTTTAGGATGGATTGAACGCACGGAGTGAGCTTATTTAACTTTAGGATGGATTGAACGCACTGAGTGAACTTACTTAACTTTAGGATGGATTGAACGCACTGAGTGAGCTTACTTAACTTTAGGATGGATTGAACGCACTGAGTGAGCTTACTTAACTTTAGGATGAATCGAACGCACGGAGTAAACTTACTTAACTTTAGGATGGATTGAACGCACTGAGTGAACTTACTTAACTTTAGGATGAATCGAACGCACGGAGTAAACTTATTTAACTTTAGAATGGATTGAACGCACTGAGTGAACTTACTTAACTTTAGAATGG
>NW_013858853.1:0-345 GCF_000517525.1 Limulus polyphemus
AATTACCGAATTTATAACCACCATACTCTTCTTAAGCATTACTTGGTAAACCTACTCCATGAACATTTAGGTGAAACTCTAGTTACATAATTTATAACCACCATACTCATCTTTAGCTTTACTTGGTATAACTAATCCATGAACAATTAGGTGTAACTCTAGTTACTGAATTTATAACCAACATACTCGTCTTTAGCCTTACTTGGTACAACTGCTCCATGAACACCTGGTTTAAATCTAGTTAGTGAATTTATAATCAAAATATTCTTCTTTAGCCTTACTTGGTACAACTACTCCATGAAAACCTACGTGTAACTCTAGTTACCGAATTTATAGTCATCATAG
>NW_013858854.1:0-345 GCF_000517525.1 Limulus polyphemus
TTTCAGTCCCGCAGATTTTAAACAATTTCTTACTGTTCTGGTAGACAGATTACCACCAGGTAACCACTGCCTTTTAAGACGGGTGCTTGTTGCAAACGGATTTCGTCTGATCCTATCTTCACGTTGGGTTGTTACAGATGGTCGACAAGATCGAGGACGGTCCTTAACATTCTGGGTGGCAACATGTTTTCTGACCAAACGGCTGATCACTGTGTAATGATAGCCAAGCTGTCTACCTATCGCCTTGTAGGACATACCAGCGGAATTCATGCCAATAATTTGCCATCTCTGCGCCTCTGATATCCGTCTTCTTGCCATTCTTACTTAATATGATTTTGCATTCAG
>NW_013858855.1:0-345 GCF_000517525.1 Limulus polyphemus
GGACAAGGTTAATTATATTTGCAAACAATCGTGCGTTTTACGTGTTTGTCAGAAGTACATTTCACTTTCAAATTTTGAATCGCATGTGTTTCGTTCTTTTGAGTTTTTTTGTCGTTTTTGTGTGTTTCCTACATCTAACTTACTGTTGGTTCATTTTCCAAGTCGTTTTGAAAAGTTTCTATACTTTTTTAATTTTTGAAATTTTTATATCTCTTCCATTTTCTTTACGTTAATTACTGTTTTAATCATTTTTCTAGTCGTATTCATTTGTTTGGGTGTTATTCTTAGCTTACTCTCTATAACGTGATATCTCTATCTATCTGTGATGCCCAATTTTCAGTAAAA
>NW_013858856.1:0-345 GCF_000517525.1 Limulus polyphemus
TCACCAAGAGTTTTGGCTCAATAGATTGCAGCCAACTGTGATGCATGGTGGTTTCAGCGTGATGGTTTGGGGAGCTGCTTGGGTTGGTGGGAGATCGAGCTTAGTTGAGTGCGTTGGCAACATAAATTTTGCGAAATACGTCAAAATATTGGAGGAAGGACTCTTTCCACTTTATTCCTCGGGTTTCATAGACAAAAACACAACGTTGTTCCAGAAAGATGGAGCACCGTGTCACACTGCTAGAAACACCCAAAAGTGGCAGGAAGAAAATGGTATGCAGAAGTTGCCCTGGCCAAGCCAATCTCCTGACATGAACCCCATCGAAAACCTCTGGGCCATACTCAA
>NW_013858857.1:0-345 GCF_000517525.1 Limulus polyphemus
ATCCATCAAGCATGGAATGAAATTTCAGTTAAAAATATGCAAGGTATTTGGAATAAAGTTCTTCCACACTGTGTACAGAACGTCACAGGCTTTTCAAAAGATACAGAAGAGGTCATTAAAGAGATTACTCATATTGGAAAAGAACTTGGCTTCGCTGAGATTGACGATGAAAATGTGCAAGAATTGCTAGAAGCTCATTCAGAAGGACTAACCAATAAAGATCTTATAAATTTGGACACTCAGAGAGCATATGAAGACATTGATGAATGTGAAAAAATCCTACCTACCCGCCAGCATAAGAAGATGACGAAGAAGGAATTAGAAGAACTTTTCACGGTTATTGGA
>NW_013858858.1:0-346 GCF_000517525.1 Limulus polyphemus
CGGGGATTCGAACCCACGACCCGCAGATTGCGAGTCGAGCGCCCTAACCACCTGGCCATGCCGGGGCCTTAAAATATAAATACTGGTTGCTTACTTTCATCTAGCATCTCTATCTTAAGAAGTAGGGGGTCTCCCAACTCCACTCCACTGATATCTTCTCCAGTTCCATTAACGACTCGGAGCTGTACTGAAGGGGTGGGGGCTAAGCCCGTGACAACCCGAGGCAGATTCTGGAACTCCCTGCAAATCAAAGTTACCATCTAAGTAATGTTTACCAGTTTTTTTTAAACTAAATCTATCAGGAGAATAAAACGTTATTAAAGTTTTTGTTGTTTTTTAAACTAAA
>NW_013858859.1:0-546 GCF_000517525.1 Limulus polyphemus
AACTAGGTGTTCGTGGAGTTGTTGTACGAAATAACGCTAAAGATGAGTATGGTGGTTACAAATTCGGTAACTAGAGTTACACCTGGGTGTTGATGGAGTAGTTGTACCAAGTAAGGCTAAACATGAGTATGGTGGTTATAAATTCGGTAATTAGAGTTACACCTAGGTGTTCATTGAGTGTTGTAGCAAATAAGGCTAAAGATGAATATGGTGGTTATAAATTCGGTAACTAGAATTAAACCTAGGTGTTCATGGAGTAGTTTTACATAATAACGCTAAAGATGATTATGGTGGTTATAATTTAGGTAACTAGAGCTACGCCTAGGTGTTGATGGAGTAGTTGTACTAGTTATTGAATTTATAACCACCTTACTCATCTTTAGCTTTACTTAGATACTCATCTTTAGTCTTACCTGGTACAACTACTCTTTGAACACCTAGGTGTAACTCTAGTTACTGAATGTGAAACTCAATACTCATCGTTAGCGTTATTTGGTACAACAACTCCACGAACACCTAGGTGTAACTGGGTGGTTAAAGATTTGG
>NW_013858860.1:0-345 GCF_000517525.1 Limulus polyphemus
ATATATATATATATATATAGGATACCTATCAATAAACGACCATTTGAATTAATATATATATAAATAAGATTCCTATCAATAAACGGCCATTTTATTTAATATATATAGGATACGTATCAATAAACGACAATTTGAATTAATGTGTATAGGACACTTATCAATAAACGACCATTTGAATCAATATATATATAAGATTCCTATCAATAAACAGACATTTGAATTAATATATATAGGATTCCTATTGTTAACCACCATTTGATTAATCTATATATATAGGATACCTATCAATAAACGACCATTTGAATTGATTTATATATAAGATTCCTATCAATAAACAGACATTTC
>NW_013858861.1:0-345 GCF_000517525.1 Limulus polyphemus
CCTACAAACCACATTTGGTGAAGAATCATCAATTTAGGACCCTCTGGTAACAAGAAATCGAAAAACAATCAGTAACAAAAAGCTTCACTGCAGTACACATACGCTTTCAGAAAAAACAATAAAAGAGTAACATAAAACGACCACAAAAGTCGCAAAAATGATAATAGAAGGCTAGAATTTTGCATGTAAATACGCAAGTATGCAACGAATTTTCATATAAAATTTGGAGATGATCCGTCCAAATGGAACGACGTACTGGTACAAAACGCAAAACCTTCCATATCTCCTTTCAAACAAACAGTAGGAAGGTATAACTCTCGCACTATTACTACGCAACGTTAAAGT
>NW_013858862.1:0-422 GCF_000517525.1 Limulus polyphemus
GAGTTATAAGATCTGTTCGTATTGGATAATGATTCAAGACAGAAGGAATAAAGGAAATCTGAGTGATAAAATTTGTTGGTATTGGACGATGATTCAAGACACAAGGAATAAAGGAAATTTCAGTTATAAGATCTGTTAGTATTGGATAATGATTCAAGACACAAGGAATACTGGAAATCTGAGATATAAGATATGTTCGTATTGGACAATGATTCAAGACACAAGGAATAAAGGAAATCTGAGTTGTAAGATCTGTTCTTTTGGACAATGATTCAAGACAAAAGGAATAAAGGAAATCAGAGTTATAAGATCTGTTAGTATTGGAAAATGATTCAAGACACAAAGAATACAGGAAATCAGAGTTGTAAGATCTGTTAGTATTGGATAATGATTCAAGACACACTGAATAAAGGAAATCAGAG
>NW_013858863.1:0-345 GCF_000517525.1 Limulus polyphemus
AGTTGTTGTTTAACTATCTGGTCTTCATGGTACTTAGTTGTTGTTTAACTATCTAATCTTCATGGTACATAGTTGTTGTTTAACTATCTAATCTTCATGGTACTTAGTTGTTGTTTAACTATCTACTCTTCATCGTACTTAGTTGTTGTTTAACTATCTGGTCTTCATGGTACTTAGTTGTTGTTTAACTATTTACTCTTCATGGTACTTAGTTGTTGTTTAACTATCTAATCTTCGTGGTACTTAGTTGTTGTTTAACTATCTACTCTTCATGGTACTTAGTTGTTGTTTAACTATCTAATCTTCATGGTACTTAGTTGTTGTTTAACTATCTACTCTTCATGG
>NW_013858864.1:0-345 GCF_000517525.1 Limulus polyphemus
AATGTGTGAACATAAGTTGTTGAGATGCACTGGTCTAAACAATGTGTGAACGTAAGTTGTTGAGATGCACTGGTCTAAACAATGTGTGAACATAAGTTGTTGAGAAACACTGGTCTAAACAATGTGTGAACACAAGTTGTCGAGATGTACTGGTCTAAACAATGTGTGAACATAAGTTGTCGAGATGCACTGGTATAAACAATGTGTGAACATAAGTTGTTGAGATGCACTGGTCTGAACAATGTCTGAACGTAAGTTGTCGAGATGCACTGGTCTAAACAATGCTACCATCCAAAAATATCCAACTCACCTGTTCAGGTAAAATCTTTCCATCAAAAAAATATT
>NW_013858865.1:0-345 GCF_000517525.1 Limulus polyphemus
AACTTCTTTTAGACTTGATAGTTTTAACTCTGGTCTGTATAAGTGATAGAAAGTATCAGTTTGTATTAGACCTTCTTCTAGACTTGATAGTTTTAACTCTGGTCTGTATAAGTGATAGAAAGTATCAGTTTGTATTAGACCTTCTTCTAGACTTGACAGTTTTAACTCTGGTCTGTATAAGTGATAGAAAGTAACAGTTTGTATTAGACCTTCTTCTAGACTTGATAGTTTTAACTCTGGTCTGTATAAGTGATAGAAAGTATCAGTTTGTATTACAACTTCTTTTAGACTTGATAGTTTTAACTCTGGTCTGTATAAGTGATAGAAAGTAACAGTTTGTATTAC
>NW_013858866.1:0-345 GCF_000517525.1 Limulus polyphemus
TATTGTCAGTTGGTATTGCGAGTTATTGTCAGATGGTATTGTGAGTTATTATCAGATGGTATTGTTAGATAGTGTTGTCAGATGGTATTGTTAGATAGTATTGTCAGATGGTATTGTTAGACAGTATTGTTAGATGGTATTGCTAGATAGTATTGTCAGATGGTATTGTCAGATTGTATTGTGAGTTATTGTTAGGTTGTATTGCTAGATAGTATTGTCAGATGGTATTTTGAGTTATTGTCAGATGGTAATGTGAGTTATTGTCAGATGGTATTGTGAGTTATTGTCAGATGGTATTGTGAGTTATTGTCAGATGGTATTGTGAGTTATTGTTACATGGTATTG
>NW_013858867.1:0-345 GCF_000517525.1 Limulus polyphemus
AAAAGATTTAACGCTACTGTGTACTTTCAATAAGAAGACACAAGATTTAACAATACTGTGTACTGTCAATAAGAAGACACAAGATTTAACAAAACTGTGTACTGTCAATAAGAAGACACACGATTTAACAATACTGTGTACTATCAATAAGAAGAAACACGATTTAGCAATACTGTGTACTATCTATAAAAAGACACAAGATTTAACGATACTGTGTACTGTCAATAAGAAGACACAAGATTGAACGATACTGTGTACTGTAAATAAGAACACACAAGATTTAACAATACTTTGTTCTGTCAATAAGAAGACACAAGATTTAACAATACTGTGTACTGTCAATAA
>NW_013858868.1:0-344 GCF_000517525.1 Limulus polyphemus
TGGTGCATGCCAATAGGCTTTGGCGTTATCATGGTTCAGGACATTTCCGTTGGGATGAAGTGAACAATGGAACAAAAGACGCCACTGCAGACGTGTCACCTGGAAAAGCCACTGTCGAAGAAGAAACTCTACTCAGTTTTGAGAAGGGAAACAGTGGAACACTTAATGAACCTCACATAAAGCAGAAGCCAAAGAGATGGAGACCAGTATGGAAGAAGATACGTCCCGTAAAATAAAGAGACTTTATAGAATTTTAATTTTTGTATTTGTAGTGTTTGAAAATTCTGTACATTTAATTAAGTTATTGTTAATCATCTGTTGGTTTAACATAAGTGGCTATTGTT
>NW_013858869.1:0-345 GCF_000517525.1 Limulus polyphemus
AGGAGTTCATATTGTATTCTTAGGTAGATTTTGTTGTTGTTACTTTAGGAGTTCGTGTTGTATTCATATGTAGATTTTGTTGTTGTTACTTTAGGAGTTCGTGTTGTATTCTTAGGTAGATTTTGTTGTTGTTACTTTAGGAGTTCGTGTTGTATTCTTATGTAGATTTTGTTGTTGTTACTTCAGGAGTTCGTGTTGTATCCTTATGTAGATTTTGTTGTTATTACTTCAGGAGTTCGTGTTGTATTCTTATGTAGATTTTGTTGTTGTTACTTTAGGAGTTCGTGTTGTATTCTTAGGTAGATTTTGTTGTTGTTACTTCAGGAGTTCGTGTTGTATCCTTAT
>NW_013858870.1:0-582 GCF_000517525.1 Limulus polyphemus
TTACTTTACTTGGTCATATAGTTATAGTTACTTTACTTGGTCATATAGTTATAGTTACTTTACTTTGTCATATACTTATAGTTACTTTACTCGGTCATAATCTTATAGTTACTTTACTCGGTCATATAGTTATAGTTACTTTACTTTGTCATACAGTTATAATTATTTTACTTGGTCATATAGTTACTTTACTTTGTCATATACTTATAGTTACTTTACTTTGTCATATAGTTATAGTTACTTTACTTGGTCATATAGTTATAATTACTTTACTTGGTCATATACTTATAGTTACTTTACTTTGTCATATAGTTATAGTTACTTTACTTGGTCATATAGTTATAATATAACTATATGACCAAGTAAAGTAACTATAACTATATGACCAAGTAAAGTAAGTTACTTTACTTGGTCATATAGTTATAGTTACTTTACTTTGTCATACAGTTATAATTACTTTACTCGGTCATATAGTTACTTTACTTGGCCATATTGTTATAGTTACTTTACTTTGTCATATAGTTATAATTACTTTACTTGGTCATATAGTTATAGTTACTTTACTTGGTCATATAGTTATAA
>NW_013858871.1:0-345 GCF_000517525.1 Limulus polyphemus
GTGAACACCTAGATGTAACTCTAGTTACTGAATTTATAACCACCATACTCATCTTTAGCCTTACTTCGTACAACTACTCCATTAACACTTAGGTTTAACTATAGTAACCGAACTTATAACCCCATACTAATCTTTAGCGTTATTTGGTTTAGCAACTCCACGAACACCTAGGTGTAACTCTAGTCACCGAATTTGTAACCACCATACTCATCTGTAGCGTTACTTGGTACGACAACTCCACGAATACCTAGGTGTAACTCTAGTTACCGAATTTATAACCACCATACTCATCTTTAGCCTTACTTGTTACAACTACTCCACGTATACATAGGTGTAACTCTAGTT
>NW_013858872.1:0-345 GCF_000517525.1 Limulus polyphemus
TCAAACTACAGCTTAGCAGATTTGATGGCAGCAATACAAAAACAAGAAAAGAAACAAGAAGAGCGAGAAGAGAAATTACAACAGTTGTTAGAGGAGAAAGAAAAGAAGCAAGAAGAACGAGAAGAGAAATTACAACAGTTGTTAGAGGAAAAAGAAAATAAACAAGAAGAGAGACAACAGCAGTTGCAAGAAAACCTGCAACAATGGCAGCTCGAACAACAAAATAAACAAGAAAAGAAACAAGAAGAACGAGAAATTAAATAAGAAGAGAAATTACTGCAGTTGTTAGAGGAAAAAGAAAAGAAACAAGAAGAACGAGAAATTAAACAAGAAGAGAGATTACAG
>NW_013858873.1:0-345 GCF_000517525.1 Limulus polyphemus
ATAATATACTGCTGGAGAGCCCAGTTAATTATGCTTATCATAAGACATTAATATTAGGTGTATTATATTTTCTTAACACTACATTCTTTATTCAATCCACTAGGGTTGATAGAGTTAATAAAGAATGTGTTAAAAATATAATAGGCCTAATATTAATGTCTTATGACAAGTATAATCATACTTCACCAGATTGAGAAAGGTATTCATACTGTTGCGTCAGCGAGTCACATGACCACCGTGACGCCACGTTTCTAGAACTATCCTGTAATTTGGCGAATGCTCTAGTAATTGCTGGATGTAGGGTGGGCTGGTGTATAAAAGAGGGGAATGTAATGTGTGATAGTC
>NW_013858874.1:0-346 GCF_000517525.1 Limulus polyphemus
CAATACAAAGATGCCTTTAATGTAACATTTTCAAAATGAATATCCTTTGATCAAAATTTCCAATAATTATTTTATAATCTGTTATCAAAATTTCGGTAGTTTCGATTTTACACTTTTTTGTTTTCAGTTATATTGTAAACAAAGATTAGCTTTGAAAATAAGATCATTCAATCTTAATCCCAACATCTAAACGGCCATGACGTCTTCTTATAACATAAACACCTCTTTTTGGATCGTTGTACTCTGGCTTATCGAAAGTTTAATTTTTTTTGTAGCTTTTTCACGAGACATAATTTATATCCTTAATGCTATAATGTCTCAATTTTTAATTTTCCGACGAAATAAG
>NW_013858875.1:0-345 GCF_000517525.1 Limulus polyphemus
AAAGTCGATAATATCTAGTCTAAGAAGGCCTAAAAAGACTGTTATCAATGTCAACAAAATCTGGAGGAAGGAAGACCAAAAGTCCGTTATAACAGTCGACCAAATATAGTTGAAAACTGACTAAAAGGACCCATATCAATATCAACAAAATCTAGTGGACGGAGGACTAAAAGACCGTTATAACAGTCGACAAAATAAAGTTTAAGAAGGATTAAAACACCATTATGAAAGTCATTAAAATATAGAGTGAGAAAGACTAAAAATACAGCTATCAAAGTCGATAATATCTAGTCTAAGAAGGCCTAAAAGACTGTTATGAAAGTCGACAAATTCGAGTGGAAGAAA
>NW_013858876.1:0-673 GCF_000517525.1 Limulus polyphemus
ATACATAACAATTAAATATAACTCAATACGTATACACAACAATTAAATATAACTCGATACGTATACATAGCAATTAAATATAACTCAATACGTATACATAACAATTAAATATAACTCAATACGTATACACAACAATCAAATATAACTCAATACGTATACACAACAATCAAACATAACTCAATACGTATACATAACAATTAAATATAACTCAATATGTATACACAACAATCAAATATAACTCAATACGTATACACAACAATCAAATGTAACTCAATACGTATACACAACAATTAAATATAACTCAATACGTATACATAACAATTAAATATAACTCAATACGTATTTTGTTTGTTTGTTTGTTTGTTTTGTAATTAAGCACAAAGCTACACAATGGGCTATCTGTGCTCTGCCCACCACGGGTATCGAAACCCGGCTTCTAGCGTTGTAAGTCCGCAGACATACAGCTGTGCCACTTGGGGGCAGCAGTTAAATATAATTCAATACGTATACACAACACTTAAATATAACTAAGTATGTATATTCTGTATTTTAATTACTATTTATAAATGTTTAAACTTTATAAAATGTTTGTACTTAATAATTTACCATGTTCAGTATAGCTTACTGGAGATGGAATATGTAATATTCCAAAACGTTTAAGAATTAAATGTTT
>NW_013858877.1:0-432 GCF_000517525.1 Limulus polyphemus
ACATCGTAACAGTCTGTTTGTCACTGGTGACCGTAAGTATATTACACATCGTAACAGTCTGTTTGTCACTGGTGACCGTAAGTATTACACATTGTGTTCAGTCTGTTTGTCACTGGTGACCGTAAGTATATTACACATTGTGTTCAGTCTGTTTGTCCCTGGTGACCGTAAGTATTACACATCGTAACAGTCTGTTTGTCACTGGTGACCGTAAGTATATTACACATCGTGACAGTCTGTTTGTCACTGGTGACCGTAAGTATATTACACATCGTGACAGTCTGTTTGTTACTGGTGCCCGTAAGTATATTACACATCGTAACAGTCTGTTTGTTACTGGTGCCCGTAAGTATATTACACATCGTGACAGTCTGTTTGTCACTGGTGACCGTAAGTATATTACACATCGTAACAGTCTGTTTGTCACTGGTG
>NW_013858878.1:0-345 GCF_000517525.1 Limulus polyphemus
AAATCAAGAAAATATATTTGATTGTTGATCGGGAGTAAAAGAAAAGCCCATTTCATTTTTCAAAAAAGTGAAGTCAGAGTTTTCAGGTATTGTGATGAATTAATTCACTATGTTGTGGTCTTTTCTCTTAAACTTTCTACAAATAAGAAACAGTAACACTTTAATGTTTTTCTAATTACCTACCATATCCAAGGCACATAATTGAGAATTTTTTCAAGATCTTGTTTTTGTCATATTACGCCTTTTAATAGAGATGGGAACATTCACAGGGAAAGAGATTTGAATGAAGAAGTTTCGAAAAGAGCGCGAACTGTAGTGTGATGTAAAATTACTCATGCTAGAAAT
>NW_013858879.1:0-455 GCF_000517525.1 Limulus polyphemus
CTTCTTATTGAAAGTACACAGTATCGTTAAATATTGTGTCTTCTTATTGACAGTACACAGTATCGTTAAATCTTGTGTCTTCTTATTGACACTACACAGTATCGTTAAATCTTGTGTCTTTTTATTGATAGTACACAGTATTGCTAAATCGTGTGTCTTCTTATTGACAGTACACAGTATCGTTAAATCTTGTGTCTTTTTATTGATAGTACACAGTATTGCTAAATCGTGAGTCTTATTATTGACAGTACACAGTATCGTTAAATCTTGTGTCTTCTTATTGACAGTACACAGTATTGTTAAATCTAGTGTCTTCTTATTGAAAGTACACAGTATTGTTAAATCTTGTGTCTTCTTATTGAGAGTACACAGTATCGTTAAATCTTGCACACGATTTAACGATAATGTGTAATGTCAATTAGAAGACACTGTCAATAAGAAGAATACTGTGTACC
>NW_013858880.1:0-1135 GCF_000517525.1 Limulus polyphemus
ATCTTACTTGTTGATCTTAACATGTTATCTTAGTAGCTATCTGAGTCTCTAGATCCTAGTTGTTGATCTTAACATGTAATCTTAGTAGCTATCTGAGTCTCTAGATCTTACTCGTTGATCTTAACATGTAATCATAGTAAGCTATCTGAGTCTCTAGATCTTACTTGTTGATCTTAACATGTAATCTTAGTAGCTATCTGAGTCTCTAGATCCTAGTTGTTGATCTTAACATGTAATCATAATGGCTATCTGAGCCTCAAATTATTACTTGTTGATCTTAACATGTAATCATAGTAAGCTATCTGAGTCTCTAGATCCTAGGATAGCTTACTATGATTACATGTTAAGATCAACAAGTAAGATCTAGACTCAGACAGCTACTATGATTACATGGTAAGATCAACAACTAAGATCTAGAGACTCAGATAGCTTACTATGATTACATGTTAAGATCAACAAGTAAGATCTAGAGACTCAGATAGCTACTAAAATTACATGTTAAGATCAACAAGTAAGATCTAGAGACTCAGATAGCCTACTATGATTACATGTTAAGATCAACGAGTAAGATCTAGAGACTCAGATAGCTACTATGATTACATGTTAAGATCAACAACTAAGATCTAGACTCAGATAGCCTACTATGATTACATGTTAAGATCAACAATGAGTCTCTAGATCTTAGTTGTTGATCTTAACATGTAATCATAGTAGCTGTCTGAGTCTAAATCTTACTTGTTGATCTTAACATGTAATCTTAGTAGCTATCTGAGTCTCTAGATCCTAGTTGTTGATCTTAACATGTAATCATAGTAGCTATCTGAGTCTCTAGATCCTAGCTCAGATAGCTACTATGATTACATGTTAAGATCAACGAGTAAGATCTAGAGACTCAGATAGCCATTATGATTACATGTTAAGATCAACAATTCTCTAGATCTTAGTTGTTGATCTTAACATGTAATCATAGTAAGCTATCTGAGTCTAGATCTTACTTGTTGATCTTAACATGTAATCTTAGTACTTATCTGAGTCTCTAGATCCTAGTTGTTGATCTTAACATGTAATCATAGTAGCTATCTGAGTCTCTAGATCTTACTCGTTGATCTTGACATGTAATCATAGTAGCTATCTG
>NW_013858881.1:0-1024 GCF_000517525.1 Limulus polyphemus
CTACATTTTCTGGTTGACCATCCCCTTCCATGTTGCAGTGTGTCCACAAAAAAGTCTCCCGATTTGGCACCTCTCGCTGTTAACAGGTATAAAAATGTCTTCTATATACCAATATGCACTGCAGAAATTAAATTGTTTGTTTGAAGTTAAGTACAGAGCACAACAATGGACTATTTGTGCACTGCCCACCACGGGTATCAAAACCCAGTTTCTAGCGTTGTAAGTCCGCAGACATACCGCTGTGCCACTGGGGAGCCAGAAATTAAATAATGAGTAAAAATCTGGGTATGATTATTATTCAATCCTAAATATAATTATAAGAAACAACAGGTAATGTAGATGACTGTTGAGAAGAATTCAAGGGCATGAGTTTAATTTTTTCATGAAATATTTTCTGATACTGATACTCTTTCCTTATTCTTTTATAAATTATGAAATAATTTTTCTGCCAGGACTAAGAACTTTCTGGCAACTAGGTTCACAGATTCCTATACTTTTTCCAGTTCTACTCTTACTCTTCTAGCAAAATCAAAATGATTAATTATTACTTACATTTTATTATTTGTGATTTAAAAATGTTTTGTAATCTACACATGTATTAGTTCTTATATATGATAACACAAGTGCTGGAAACCCAGTTTAAGTTAACTGTAGCATTAAATAACGTGTGCCTAAACAGTTCAAAGATGGATGAGGTAAATACACAGAATGCTCCTCCATCCACACTTGGACTATTTTCTAAAAGACTTTGAGAAAAGTCAAATAAAATTTAGCAATTATAATTAACAATAAAACAAATTAATATTTCTAGGAATTATTGGAGAACATGTAAAAATTTCAAGACAATAAAACCATCGCAGACCTGTGTTATCATTGGAGGCCGCCATATTGTGCAGTTTGTTTACAACATATAGAAATGGTTTTATATTAATAATTCAGATTCAAAATGTGGCATGAAACTTTATTTTTCTTTGCTCAAGAGATTAGAAGTCTCGGTACGCAGAATCCGAAGATGATATCCATC
>NW_013858882.1:0-342 GCF_000517525.1 Limulus polyphemus
TATATACATATACATGGTAAATAAAACTTTTGATTAAACATTCACATCGATATAGATATGGTAAAAAAAACTTCTGATTAAACATTCACATCGATTTATATATAGATGGTAAATAAAAAGTTTTGAGTAAAATTTTATTATTATATATATATATATATGGTAAATAAAAACTTCTGATTAAACATTCACAACGATATACATATATATATGGTAAATAAAAACTTGCGATTAAATATTCACATCGATATATATATATATATATATGGTATATAAAACTTTCTGAGTAAACATTTACAACGATATATATATAGGTAAATAAATCTTGTGAATAACATTTAGAAC
>NW_013858883.1:0-345 GCF_000517525.1 Limulus polyphemus
CGTGTATATCATAGTACATGATCAATGAGAACTCAATAGGATGTAGTATGTTGTGCCGTCTACGTATCATGTGTATATCATAGTACATGATCAATGAGAACTCAATAGGATGTAGTATGTTGTGCCATCCACATATCATGTGTATATTTTAGTACATCATCAATGAGAACTCAATAGGATGTAGTATGTTGTGCCGTCCACATATCATGTGTATATCATAGTACATGATCAATGAGAACTCAATAGGATGTAGTATGTTGTGCCGTCCACGTATCATGTGTATATCATAGTACCTGATCAATGAGAACTCAATAGGATGTAGTATGTTGTGCCGTCCACGTATCA
>NW_013858884.1:0-347 GCF_000517525.1 Limulus polyphemus
TTTTTCTCAGGTACTGATCAGGTGGAATATATGGTGAAAATAGGTTTTTCTCAGGTACTGATCAGGTGGAATATATGGTGAAAATAGGTTTTTCTCAGGTACTGATCAGGTGGAATATATAGTGAAAATATGTTTTCTCAGGTACTGATCAGGTGGAATATGTGGTGAAAATATGTTTTTCTCAGGTACTGATCAGGTGGAATATATAGTGAAAATGTTTTTCTCAGGTACTGATCAGGTGGAATATATAGTGAAAATGTTTTTCTCAGGTACTGATCAGGTGGAATATATGGTGAAAATATGTTTTTCTCAGGTACTGATCAGGTGGAATATATGGTGAAAATATG
>NW_013858885.1:0-344 GCF_000517525.1 Limulus polyphemus
TATTGTCCAAATCTTTCGAAACTGGTCCACCAAGTTCTTTACTACATGATTGTCTTGACGTTTTGTACACAGTAGTTAGTTCGCTGGAAATTATTTCTTCCTGTGTTAAAAATATGAATACCGTTGTTTCCTATGTATATAAACTAAAAATACCATATAATCATTTTACTAAACGCTGTTTTGTTCGTTTATATTAAACTTCTTTAGCTCTGGGTCACATCTTTAAGTGTGTATCCTAAGATGTTAAGATGTCTACTGAACAATAAAGTAACACTACAGTTGTTAACATAAGAAGCCGAAATATTGGGGAAGAAACAAGAAAACAAGTATTAATAAGAAAACTT
>NW_013858886.1:0-415 GCF_000517525.1 Limulus polyphemus
GTATTTCAAAAGTGGTTTACAAACTTGTAAAATGCGTTCACACCATTAAATTTCTGTTGTAACAGATGGACTTTATAAATAATGTTCATACCGTTACTGTGTTCGTTGTATCTCAGCCGCCTGAAGAGTTCTTGATTGAACAAAACGCGTCGTCGGCAATGGATATGACGACTAGATAAAAATGTAGCTTTAAAAAATATAATACGTTTAAAATATTATCTTAAGACAAGTATAATTAATTTTAGTTGAAACAGAAGGTGGTATCTCATAACAGAACAAAACACTTGACATTTCTCTCATAGCATCATTTTATAAATGTTCTGTAAAACTGAATTTACATTAATGTGATGTGGTTGATTAGGAACTGAGACAAAATTTAACTCAGTGGTGATTCGATTATTATAATACTTAAACA
>NW_013858887.1:0-344 GCF_000517525.1 Limulus polyphemus
GTATCCCCTAAGGCTTCCTCAGGCAACAAATCATCATCGACTAGTATTTCGACAATACGTTTTTTAGTTCATTTTTTATCATTGACATTTTAACTTCTAGTTCTAAAACTTCGGCAATTTTGAGTAATTCATTTTTGTTAAATTTTTCTAGTTGTTCTAGGGAGGGTGATACAAGAAAATCTTGATAATCCGACATGATCAAATCTTGTTAGCACTCATAAATATAAATTCAACTATGATTTAAATTATAATTTAGACCGAATTTTGTTTCCGATTCAAATCTCGGACACAAGCCCCCAATTTATTATGTTACGTATTGAGAATTTGAAATAATCCAAAGCGGA
>NW_013858888.1:0-343 GCF_000517525.1 Limulus polyphemus
GTACGGAAAAGACAAGCAGCATTGTTTGGTCATGTGATGAGGGATGGAACACTTGTTAACAACTGGGAAATTTGTGAGGAAAATAAGTAGAGGTAGACAACGAGAAAAGATCCAGGATGATTTAAACATTTCGCTACACAAAGAGAGGATGACTGATGTAATCACAAGTGCCTGGGACTTGGAAAGATGGAGGGACATGATCGTCTACACTACAAAGCACGGCACTTGATGGTGATGATAAATCTACATCTTACCTAAAAATACAAGAACCAATAATCATGCTCCAACGATGTCCAATAAGACATCCTAGTTTACCTTCAAAATAAAGCAGTGAAGATGTAGG
>NW_013858889.1:0-490 GCF_000517525.1 Limulus polyphemus
AGTTGTTTTACCAAATAACGCTACAGATGAGTATGGTGGTTACAAATTCGGTAACTAGGGTGACACCTAGGTGTTCGTGGAGTTGTTGAACCAAATAACGCTAAAGGTGAGTATGAGGGTTATAAATTCGGTAACTAGGGTGACACCTATGTGTTCTTGGAGTTGTCGTACCAAATAACGCTAAAGATAAGTATGGGGTTACACAATCAGTAAATAGAGTTACACCTAGGTGTTTATGGAGTATTTGTACCAAGTAAGACTAAAGATGAGTATGGTGGTTATAAATTCGGTAACTATAGTTACATCTAGGTGTTCAAGGAGTAATTGTACCAAGTAAGGCTAAAGATGAGTATGGCGGTTTTAAATTCTGTAACCAGAGTTACACCTAAGTGTTCATGGAGTAGTTGTACCAAGTAAGGCTACATATGAATATGGTGGTTATAAATTCGGTAACTGGAGTTACACCTAGGTGTTTATGGAGTATTTGTAT
>NW_013858890.1:0-621 GCF_000517525.1 Limulus polyphemus
TTCAGGCGAGTGAAAAGGATACACATGCGGGATTGCGACTGTTATTAAATAAACAGCTTATTTTAATACCTGAATAACAGAAGAGAAGACTCCGCAATGTTCTGTTCAGTTGTGGAACTTACAGTAAGTTGTTCTTGTTTAGTTGTTTGTATATTTCAAATTTACAGTTTTTTTTCTCCATTCAAACATGTGACTTATCTTACTTCTACAAGAAGCTGTTTTCTTAATTTATTTTTTATGGGTTTGAGTAATACTGCCCAGAAACGCATAATAAACGAATAAAGTTGTGTCACAAAAATATATAAAAACATTTGATTAAAAATATTTATACTGGTAACATTACTTTGCAATTACTTACATCGTATTTTCTTTGATTTCTGTACAGACACGTTTAAGATGCAATTCCAGAAAGACATATAGACTGGAATAATGATGTAACAGTAAGTTTCCGCTAAAATTCGGGGCTCGACTCTCCTCGGTGGATATAGCGCATATTAGTCCATTGTGTACAACAACGTTCAATAAAGCGACAATACTGTTGATAAATTATTCATAAAAGGAGGGAAAATATTTAAAAGGTCAGTGAATTACGGTGTTACGTCTCTGGTCGTTTGAATAATT
>NW_013858891.1:0-344 GCF_000517525.1 Limulus polyphemus
AAATTGTTCGATCATTTATCAGTATATGTATACAGATCTAGTTAAGATTTATGAAGTTACTTTCAAGTAACGTTTCTATCAGCCATCCCAATCTAGCTCTGTGATATTCTCAGGTGAAATTGGTTGCTGAGTTAATATCGGCTGAGTTGAAGCTCAAAAATGAGAAACAGACTTGCACAATCTTTAGTACCCAATGACGAGAAACTTCATTAAACGTAAAACAAAGGTATAGCGTGTGTACTTGCTACTTACGTGAGATAGTCGCTTTCTTTCACGTGTTTCTCAGAGTCAGGATCAGAATCACCCTTCAGACTGACTAAAAACTAGTTTTTATGCTCTTTACC
>NW_013858892.1:0-854 GCF_000517525.1 Limulus polyphemus
GTTTGTAAATTCTGTACATTTAATCAAGTTATTGTTAATTAGCTATTGGGTTAATGTAAGTGGCTATTGTTCAGGACGAACAATACTAAGAAAGGGGCAGTGTTACGACAGCGGAAGTCACGTGACGCTGCTGGCGCGATTGGCAATGGTAGCGTGGGAGATATTTGTCGAATGATCGGGGAAGTCACTTGACGCTGATGAGTTTCTCGAATGATCAAGTGTGTTGGACATGCCTTCTTCGTTAGTATATAAGTCTGGAAGAGAAAGCCAGCGGGATATATGAATGAAGAGAGAGCAATAGTTACTTTGAGTTCTGTGTAATTTATTATTCTGTTAGTTTCGAGAAATTTGATAGTGTAATCATAACGTAAGTTGTTTATTCAAGTGAATTTGGTAGTGTAATTATAACGTAAGTTGTTTATTCAAATTAATTTTACAGTGTAATTATAACATAAGCTGTTTATTCAAGTGAATTTGATAATGTAGTGATAACATACTGTTATAATTAAACCAGTTTATTCTTCCTCGATACAAACTTTTAGTACACAATCACTACGTTTCTCGTCACTTTAAACTTAACACCTTTTATAATACACACTATAAATCACAGCGATTCACAATCTCTATAACTTCGCTTTCGAAGAGTGCAAAACACAGACTTTACGGCTCACTACACTTGAATAAACAACTTACGTTATAATTACACTATCAAATTTACTTGAATAAACAACTTACGTTATAATTACACTATCAAATTCACTTGAATAAACAACTTACGTTATAATTACACTGTCAAATTCACTTGAATAAACATCTTACGTTATAATTACACTATCAAATTTACTTGAATAAAC
>NW_013858893.1:0-344 GCF_000517525.1 Limulus polyphemus
GTTTTCAGTAGTATTATATATTCAAACAAAAGCGTTTGAGGATGACGTTGTATCATCGAAACAAGAAGAGTCGTCAACTTTTCGAAGGCCATAGATAGGCCTAAATAAAATGTTTTTAATTGTGTACCAGTTTAACGTTGAATATTATTTATGATTTTAACTTTATACACAAGTGCCAAAATACTATGATTAAAAGCGTTATCTGTTTTAGAAAACACAAAAAGTCAAAAGCTTTCTAAACTTGATGTTCTGCCCTGTACATTTTCTAAAACCAAAGTTTATTGAGCTGTTTAATGGTCATGAATATTGAACACGTGACTCATGTCAGAAATAGGCTGAAAGAG
>NW_013858894.1:0-576 GCF_000517525.1 Limulus polyphemus
TAATTCAACTGATTTTTTATGACATTTAGAAGATTATTATATATAATGTAGAACTAATGATTGTTTACTTAAATAAAAACAGTCTCAAAATACCACAGAAAACTAAACTTTATTTATAATAGATAACATGTTAACCCTTTTGACATATGTCACTAGCTGATGAGACAATACTTCTAAATGATCAACTAACAATTTCCACACGTATTTTATAACAGTTTAATACTACTGATATATTTATACATATCATTGAATGACAAACTTGCAACAGTAATGCTCACATCTTGTATATTGAAGATTTAAGGTTAAATTCAATGTGCTTTACGTTACAGACAAAGGAATGTTGTACACATGTTGGTTGAAAGCAAGTAAATTCTGCTATTGGTGGCTATTCGTGGAATTAAAAAAAATCAACACTATACATTCCCTCATACTTGGTCCATGCTTTAAGTCTCACACTGGAACTGATAAGGAGGTGATTACCCTTCTTTTATGAATATATTTATATAAGACATCACTAGCTAAGCACAAATGTTTCTTTTGTTAAGGCAATACTTTTTGATGATATCACCCACTATA
>NW_013858895.1:0-344 GCF_000517525.1 Limulus polyphemus
CTTGACTTGCCGGTCGAGTATGGCCCGGAGGTTTTCGATGGGGTTCATGTCAGGAGATTGGCTCGGCCAGGGCAACTACTGGATACCATTTTCTTCCTGCCACTTTTGGGTGTTTCTAGCAGTTTGATACGGTACTCCATCTTCCTGGAACAACGTTGTGTTCTTGTCCACGAAACCCGAAGAATAAAGTGGCAAGAGTCCTTTATCCAATATTTTGACGTATTTTGCAAACTTTATGTTGCCAACGCACTCCACTAAGCTCGATCTTCCACCAACCCAAACAGCTCCCCAAACCATCATGCTGAAACCACCATGCTTCACAGTTGGCTGCAATCTGTTGAGCC
>NW_013858896.1:0-343 GCF_000517525.1 Limulus polyphemus
ACTGCTGTAATTTCTCTTCTCGTTCTTCTTGTTTCTTTTCTTTTTCCTCCAACAACTGCTGTAATTTCTCTTCTTGTTTCTTCTCTTTTTCCTCCAACAACTGCTGTAATTTCTCTTCTTGTTTAATTTCTCGTTCTTCTTGTTTCTTTTGCTGTTCTCGTATTGCTGCCATTAAGTCTGCTATGCTGTAGTTTGATTTGCCGCTTCTCGTTTCCATTTTTTTTATCCCACTTCTGACACCGATTTGTTACGTCTCCGTTTGTTAATTAACTTTCGTAACTTCGTTCCGACGAAACTTTAGCGATAGAAGTCCTTACTTAATAAAACTGGTTTATTCTTTCTG
>NW_013858897.1:0-344 GCF_000517525.1 Limulus polyphemus
TGTAGTTTCCCATTTTCAAGCTTTAACTGGTCCCATTGTGCCCAATAGTGCTTTGTCACAGGGCTTAGATTAGACACCTTCTCCCAAGCAGGGCACAAAACACTTGTCAAATCTTGGTCTTTCTCCTGTTCTGCCCTGATGTCTATATTTGGTTCCACTTCACCATCATCAACTCTTTCAGTCGGCTTGACTTCAGCTTGATGGCACCTAATTAGTTCAACCTGTCTTTTAACAGTCACCGGAACTTGGCCTTTGTTGTTCCCAAACATCAATTTATCAAACTCAATTACAAATTTTCTTGGTAGTAGATAGTCCAATCCTAATATGCATTCATCTTCCATGTC
>NW_013858898.1:0-344 GCF_000517525.1 Limulus polyphemus
GAAGATTTATCGATAGTACATTATCTAGGAAGATTTATCGATAGAACATTATCTGGGAAGATTTATCAATAGCACATTATCTGGGAAGATTTATCGATAGCACATTATTTAGGAAGATTTATCGATAGTACATTATCTAGGAAGATTTATCGATAGAACATTATCTGGGAAGATTTATCGATAGCACATTATCTGGGAAGATTTATCGATAGCACATTATTTAAGAAGATTTATCGTTAGCACATTATCTGGGAAGATTTATCGATAGTACGTTATCTAGGAAGATTTATCGATAGCACATTATTTAGGAAGATTTATCGATGGCACATTATCTAGGAAGATCT
>NW_013858899.1:0-344 GCF_000517525.1 Limulus polyphemus
GTTTGTTTAGTAGCTAGCGATGAAGTTTATTTGTTTAGTAGCTGAAGATAAAGTGTGTTTGTTTAGTAGCTAGAGATAAAGTTTGTTTGTTTGGTAGCTAGAGATGAAGTTTGTTTGTTTGGTAGCTAGAGATGCAGTTTGTTTGTTTAGTAGCTAGAGATGAAATTTGTTTGTTTAGTAGCTAGAGATAAAGTTTGTTTGTTTAGTTACTAGAGATGAAGTTTGTTTGTTTGGTAGCTAGAGATGAAGTTTGTTTCTTTAGTAGCTAGAGATGCAGTTTGTTTCTTTAGTAGCTAGAGATAAAGTTTGTTTCTTTAGTAGCTAGAGATGAAGTTTGTTTCTTT
>NW_013858900.1:0-338 GCF_000517525.1 Limulus polyphemus
GTACACAGTATTGTTAAATCTTGTGTCTTCTTATTGACAGTACACAGTTTCGTTAAATCTTGTGGCCTGTTATTGATAGTACACAGTATCGTTAAATCTTATGGTTTGTTATAGATATTACATAGTATTGTTAAATCTTGTGTCTTCTTATTGACAGTACACAGTATTGTTAAATCTTGTGTCTTCTTATTGACAGTATACAGTATTGTTAAGTCTTGTGTTCTTCTTATTGACAGTACACAGTATCGTTAAATCTTGTGGCTTGTTATTGATAGTACACAGTATCGTTAAATCTTGTGTCTTCTTATTGACAGTACACAGTATTAGTTAATCTTGTG
>NW_013858901.1:0-344 GCF_000517525.1 Limulus polyphemus
GTTATATTCCGGAGATATAGGTCGTGATTATATTTATTGATATCTCCTGACGAAGTTGTGATAGCGGAAAATTGAGCTACTAAAGTTATATTCCGGAGATATAGGTCGTGATTATGTTTACTGATATCTCCTGACGAAGTTGTAATAGCGGAAAATTGAGCTAATAAAGTTATTTTCCGGGGATATAGGTCGTGATTATATTTATTGATATCTCCTAACGAAGCTGTAACAGCGGAAAATTGAGCTAATAAAGTTATATTCCGGAGATATAGGCCGTGTTTATATTTATTGATATCTCCTGACGAAGTTGTAACAGCGAAATATTGAGCTAATAAAGTTATATT
>NW_013858902.1:0-342 GCF_000517525.1 Limulus polyphemus
AATTACTAAATCAAGAATCATAAACAAATATTCATATGCCGCGTGTTTGTTGATTTGTAATTTTTGTTTGAATATATGATGATAACGGTTATTATCATTAATACATAAGAATGCGTAGATGAAATTACTTTTGTAAATCAAGAACCATTGAAAATCTGTATATTGTGTATTATCTATAATCGATATGCAAAGTTGAAGCGAAGGTCATCGACATTCACTGGGAATCTTTTGGTCTAGACTGCCAATACAAAACCAACTTGCAAAACTGTTTATATGACAAGAATGCATTGACAATAAATAGTTCAAGCTTGTTCATATTGTTACGTCTCCGTTTGTTAATTG
>NW_013858903.1:0-344 GCF_000517525.1 Limulus polyphemus
AATAACATGGACAAAACAATGTCCTGTAACTATCATAATTTATCTATAAGATTCTTAATATAATAACATGCACAAAACAATGTCTTATAACTATCATAATTTATCTATAAGATCCTTAAAATAATAACATGAACAAAACAATGTCCTATAACTATCATAATTTATCTATAAGATTCTTATATTTAATAACATGCACAAAACAATGTCCTATAACTATCATAATTTATCTATAATATTCTTAAAATAGTAACATAAGCAAAACAATGTCATAAAACTATCATAATTTATCTGTAAGAGCCTTAAAATAATAACATGAAAAAACAATGTCCTGTCATTATCATAAT
>NW_013858904.1:0-344 GCF_000517525.1 Limulus polyphemus
ATACTTCTTGAAAAGTATGTAGGTTTGTGGTTGTCCAGTGATGTATATACTTCTAGAAATGTATGTAGGTTTGTTGTTGTACAGTGATGTATATACTTCTACGAAAGTATGTAGGTTTGTTGTTATACAGTGATGTATATACTTCTAGGAAAGTATGTAGGTTTGTTGTTGTACAGTGTTTTATATACTTCTAGAAATGTATGTAGGTTTGTTGTTGTCCAGTGATGTGTATACTTCTAGAAATTTATATGGATTTGTTGTTGTCCAGTGATGTATATACTTCTAGGAAAGTATGTAGGTTTGTTGTTGTACAGTGATGTATATACTTCTAGAAATGTATGTAG
>NW_013858905.1:0-342 GCF_000517525.1 Limulus polyphemus
GTGCGACATGAACAACTAAATGTATGGTGTAATACACTAAATCAACGAGTTTGAAACTGACTGAGCACGTGTTTTATAACAAACAATGGGGGGGGGAGAAAGAAAGAAAGAAGTGAACCCCCAAATATGGAACTGCAATAAGGATGTCGAGAAAGTTTAGAAAATGAGGGAGGCGAACATGCCATGAGAAAACAATAGCCAAAAAAACAAGGGGAGTTTGTGGATAACTTTTCAAATATTATTACGTTTTCGAGGAGAGTTGTTGTGCACATTTTTAATACAGTAATATATCCATCATCTAATCCAGAATGGCTGTGACCACTAACAGTGGGCCTGTAACTG
>NW_013858906.1:0-344 GCF_000517525.1 Limulus polyphemus
GGCAACGTGGACTGTAATGGCATGTTATTATAATATTCTTAACTTCCATAACTAGATGTGGTAAAGTGGACTGTAATAACATGTTAATAACTAGCTGTGGCAATGTGGGCTGTAATGTCATACTAATATAATAAACTTCACTTCAATAACTAGATGTGGCAATGTGGAATGTAATAATATATTAATATAATATACTTAACCTCAATAACTAGATGTGGGAACGTGGACTGTAATGACATGTGAATATGATATACTTCACCTCAATAACTAGATGTGGTAACGTGGACTGTAATGACATGTTATTATGATATGCTTAACCTCCATAACTAGATGTTGTAAAGTGG
>NW_013858907.1:0-342 GCF_000517525.1 Limulus polyphemus
AAATGTCTCTAATACACTCCCATAAAGTTTCTTTGGAAGTAACTTTTGACTTGTCAAGTTTTTGTTCTATCAAATCCCAGATCTGCTCAGTTGGGTTGAGATCGGGGCCCTGTGGGGGGTCCTTGCATCATTTGAATTACTCCAGCAGCTTCTTTCTTAACTAAGTAATGTCTGCATAGGTTGGATGAGTGTTTGAAGTTATTATCTTCTTGGTAATAGAATTTTTTACCAATAATACGTAAACCACTGGTTATACCATGATGGATCAGTATCTCATGGTACTTGCGCTGGTCCATTATTCCATCTATTTTGCAAATATCTCCTGTTGCTTCAGCAGAAAAA
>NW_013858908.1:0-344 GCF_000517525.1 Limulus polyphemus
GGGGGCGCTATAATGTGATGGTCAATCCCACTATTCGTTGGTAAAAGAGTAGCCCAAGAGTTGGCGGTTGGTGGTGATGACTAGCTGCCTTCCCTCTAGTCTTACACTGCTAAATTAGGGACGGCTAGCGCAGATAGCCCTAGTGTAGCTTTGCGCGAAATTCAAAAACAAACAAACAAACGTCTTAAGGTTACATTCATAAGTCAACCTTTAGAAAGTGTGATTCATTTTGTCAATATTTATATAGCATTTTTTATTCTGGCTGCTGTATGGCCCCTGAAAGTTCATAAATTAAGCAAAGCTCCAATATCATTTTAAAGTTTCTGTTTTTGAAACTATAAACC
>NW_013858909.1:0-343 GCF_000517525.1 Limulus polyphemus
CTGTGATCTCGTCGCGAATATCTCTAAAAAATATCGTATTTCTGGAATATGTTACATTTTCCTGTTGCTGATAACCCGCTTATTTTATTCAAGTATTGTTACGTCTCCGTTTGTTAATTGAATTTCCGTAAATTCGTTCCGACGAAACTTTAGCGACACAAGTCCTTACTTAATAAAACTGGTTTATTCTTTCCGAATACAACTTTACGATACACTTATTTTCAACCGTCGCGCTATAACAAACTATAATAACGAACGTTAACTTCAACAATACGTCTCTCTCTGACTGCAGTTCAATTACTCACTGTTTACTACACACATTATTATTCCGTCTACGTTGTCA
>NW_013858910.1:0-342 GCF_000517525.1 Limulus polyphemus
TATCTGCGCTAGCCGCCCCTAATTTAGCAGTGTAAGACTAGAGGGAAGGCAGTTAGTCATCACCACCCACCGCTAACTCTTGGGCTACTCTTTCGCAAACGAATAGTGAGATTGACCGTCACGTTATAACACCTACACGGCTGATTTTGTTTTTGTTTTGTTTTTTTAATTTCGCACAAAGCTACACGAAAGCTATCTGCGCTAGCCGTCCCTAATTTAGCAGTGTAAGACTAGAGGGAGGGCAGCTAGTTATCAACATCCCCCGCCAACTCTTGGGCTACTCTTTTACCAACGAATAGTGGGATTGACTGTCACATTATAACGCCCCCAGGCTGAATGGGC
>NW_013858911.1:0-344 GCF_000517525.1 Limulus polyphemus
AAGCCTTATGTTTTAGCATTAAAAACACAGGTTCTTTTTTTCCAGAAGTCAACATTTAAGCCTTATGTTTTAGCATTAACAATACAGGTTCTTGTTTCCCAGAAGTCAACATTTGTACCTTATGTTTTAGCATTAAAAACACAGGTTCTTTTTTCCCAGAAGTTAACATTTAAGCCTTATGTTTTAGCATTAAAAACACAGGTTCTTGTTTCCCAGAAGTCAACATTTGTACCTTATGTTTTAGAATTAAAAACACAGATTCTTTTTTCCCAGAAGTCAACATTTAAGCCTTATGTTTTAGCATTAACAATACAGGTTCTTGTTTCCCAGAAGTCAACATTTGA
>NW_013858912.1:0-343 GCF_000517525.1 Limulus polyphemus
CCACTACAGGATTTTACTAGGTAGTCCAAACAGGTGTTTACTTATTAGCCACTACAGGATTTTACTAGGTAGTTGACACAGGTATTTACTTGTTAGCCACTACAGGATATTACTAGGTAGTCGACACAGGTGTTTACTTATTAGCCACTACAGGATATTACTAGGTAGTCCACACAGGTGTTTACTTATTAGCCACTACAGGATATTACTAGGTAGTCCACACAGGTGTTTACTTATTAGCCACTACAAGATTTTACTAGGTAGCTGATACAGGTGTTTACATATTAGCCGCTACAGTATTTTACTAGGTAGTCGACACACGTGTTTACTATTAGCCACTACA
>NW_013858913.1:0-344 GCF_000517525.1 Limulus polyphemus
ACCAACATGTAGTTAATAATAGTTACTAAACCAACATTTAGTTAATAATAGTTATTAGACCAACATTTAGTTAATAATAGTTATTAGACCAACATTTAGTCTTTAAATATTATCGGGGTTTATAATAAGGAAATAATATGACAAGTCCTTAAAGAAGTTCATTTTCTTACTGTTTATAATTATGTAATAATATAACAAGTCGTTAAACAAGTTCATATTATCGGGGTTTATAATAAGGTAATATTATAACATGTCTTTAAACAATTTTATATTCTTGCGGTTTATAATAAAGTAATAATATAACAAGTATTTAAAAAAGTTCATAGTTTAGGGTTTATAAAAAC
>NW_013858914.1:0-343 GCF_000517525.1 Limulus polyphemus
AAATCTAATAATTGATTATTGTTAAAACTAGACTGTAATTACTGATTATTGTATAGAGATATAATAATTGATTATTGTTAAAACTGGACTGTAATTACTGATTATTGTATAGAGATATAATAATTGATTATTGTTAAAACTGGACTATAATTACTGAATATTCTATAGAGACCTAGTAATTGATTATTGTTAAAAGTGGATTATAATTACTGATTATTCTATAGAAATCTAATAACTGATTATTGTTAAAACTGAACTATAATTACTGTAATTAATTATTGTTAAAACTGCACTATAATTACTGATTATTCTATAGAGATCTAATGATTGATTATTGTTAAAA
>NW_013858915.1:0-344 GCF_000517525.1 Limulus polyphemus
CAATAAGAAGACACAAGATTTAACAATAATGTGTTCTGTCAGTAAGAAGACACAAGATTTAACAATACTGTGTACTATCAATAACAAGACACAATATTCAACGATAATGTGTACTGTCAGTAAGAAAACACAAGATTTAACAATAATGTGTCCTGTAAATAAGAAGACACAAGATTTAACGATACTGTGTACTGTCAATAACAACACACAAGATTTAACGATACTGTGTACTGTCAATAAGAAGACACAAGATTTAACGATAATGTGTACTGTCAGTAAGAAAACAGAAGATTTAACAATAATGTGTCCTGTCAATAAGAAGACACAAGATTTAACGATACTGT
>NW_013858916.1:0-344 GCF_000517525.1 Limulus polyphemus
GTGACAAGTTAAATTTAAGTAACTTTACAGGAGAATGACATGTAGCAAGTAAAGTTTAAGTAACTTTACAGGAGAATGACATGTGGCAAGTTAAGTTTATGTAACTTTACAGGAGAATGACATGTGAAAAGTCAAGTTCATGTAACCTTACAGGAGAGTTACATGTGACAAGTTAAGTTTATGTAATTTTACTGGAGAGTGACATGTGACAAGTGAAGTTTATGTAACTTTGCAGGAGAATGACATGTGACAAGTCAAGTTTAAGTAACTTAACAGGAGAGTGACATGTGACAAGAAAGGTTTATATAACTTTACTGGAGAATGACAAGTGACAAGTCAAGTTT
>NW_013858917.1:0-343 GCF_000517525.1 Limulus polyphemus
ATCGTGTGTCTTCTTCTTGAAAGTACACAGTGTCTTTAAATCTTGTGTCTTCTTATTCACAGTACACAGTATCGTTAAATCTTGTGTCTTCTTATTCACAGTACACAGTATCGTTAAATCATTGTGTCTTCTTATTGACATTACACAGTATCGTTAAATCTGGTGTCTTCTTGTTGATAGTACACAGTATCGTTAAATCTTGTGTCTTCTTATTGACAGTACACAGTATCGTTAAATCTTGTGTCTTCTTATTGACAGGACACATTATTGTTAAATCTTGTATCTTCTTATTGACAGGACACAGTATCGTTAAATCTTGTGTCTATTTATTGACCGTACACAG
>NW_013858918.1:0-343 GCF_000517525.1 Limulus polyphemus
AACTGTCGATGACACTTAACCCTATTTTTTTATATTTATGGTAGTAGTGTACTAAATTTTTATTTAATTAAATAATGCAAAGAACACAGAATAATAACATGCAAAAAGTAGACAATTTCCCCTAACTTTCAGAACTTTTCTGGCTTTCTAATTTTGTAACAGCTCTCATCCAAACTAGTCATTATCTTTCCCATGGGAACAAAGCTTGTACTAACAGTGAAACTGACAATTATCCATTCAGAAAACAATGTAATATAATACATCACTTGACAGATAAAAAACCTTGGCTTTGTATTGGTTATAAATAATATAAATTAAACCTAAGAAAGAACTGTTAATAAAT
>NW_013858919.1:0-344 GCF_000517525.1 Limulus polyphemus
GTACCCCACAGCCTCAGCTGGTACATATGTGTGCCCGACAGCCTCAGCTGGTACATATGTGTACCCCACAACCTCAGCTGGTACATATGTGTACCCCACAACCTCAGCTGGTACATATGTGTACCCCACAACCTCAGCTGGTACATATGTGTACCCCACAGCCTCAGCTGGCAACTGGTACATATGTGTACCCAACAGCCTCAACTGGTACATATGTGTACCCTACAGCCTCAGCTGGTACATATGTGTACCCCACAGCCTCAGCTGGTACATATGTGTACCCCACAGCCTCAGCTGGTACATATGTGTACCCCACAGCCTCAGCTGGCAACTGGTACATAAAA
>NW_013858920.1:0-344 GCF_000517525.1 Limulus polyphemus
GTTGATTCTGTATCATCTAGCATATTTATTATCGCAGGCTAGTTCGGGTTGATTCTGTATCATCTAGCATATTTGTTATCGCAGGCTAGTTCGGATTGATTCTGTATCATCTAGCATATTTGTTATCGCAGGCTAGTCAGGATTGACTCTGTATCATCTAACATATTTGTAATCGCAGGCTAGTTCATTGTTGATTCTGTATCATCTAGTATATTTATGATCGCAGGCTAGTTCATTGTTGATTCTGTATCATCTAGCATATTTGTTATCGCAGGCTAGTCAGGATTGATTCTGTATCATCTAGTATATTTATGATCGCAGGCTAGTTCGGGTTGATTCTGTAT
>NW_013858921.1:0-345 GCF_000517525.1 Limulus polyphemus
GGTTGACCCAGTAGTAGAGTTGTTTACAATTCAAACTTGGTGCGGGTTGACCCAGTAGTAGAGTTGTTTACAAGTCAAAATGGGCGCGAGTTGGACTAGTAGTAGAGTTGTTTACAATTCAAACTGGGTGCGGGTTGACCCAGTAGTAGAGTTGTTTACAATTCAAACTTGGTGCGGGTTAACCCAGTAGTAGAGTTGTTTACAAGTCAAACTTGGTGTGGGTTGACCCAGTAGTAGAGTTGTTTACAAGTCAAACTGGTGTGAGTTAGACTAGTAGTAGAGTTGTTTACAAGTCAAACTGGTGCGAGTTGGACTAGTAGTAGAGTTGTTTACAATTCAAACTGT
>NW_013858922.1:0-343 GCF_000517525.1 Limulus polyphemus
GCAAGTATGCAACGAACGTTTGTACAAAATTTGGAGATGATCCGTTCAAATGGAACTACGTACTGTTACAAAACGCAAAACCTTTCATAACTCCTTTAAAACAAACAGTAGGAAGGTAAAACTGTACATATTACTACGCAACGTTAATGTGTACCTACATACCAAATTTGGTGAAGAATCATCAATTTAGGACCCTCTGGTAACAAGAAATCGAAAAACAATCAGTAACCAAAAGCTTCACTGCAGTACACATACGCTTCAGAAAAGCCAATAATAGAGTAGCATAAAACGACCACAAAAGTTGCGAAAATGATAATAGAAGGCTAGAATTTTGCATGTAAAT
>NW_013858923.1:0-344 GCF_000517525.1 Limulus polyphemus
TTGAATAGGTTCTACCTTGTTACAATGTAAGAAAGCTCAAAGGCAAATATTTGAATAGGTTTTACCTTGTTACAATGTAAGAAAGCACAAAGGCAAATATTTGAATAGGTTCTACCTTGTTACAATATCAGGTAGCACAAAGGCAAATATTTGAATAGGTTCTACTTTGTTACAATATAAGATAGCACAAAGGCAAATATTTGAATAGGTTCTACCTTGTTACAATATAAGATAGCACAAAGGCAAATATTTGAATAGGTTCTACCTTGTTACAATATAAGATAGCACAAAGGCAAATATTTGAATAGGTTCTACTTTGTTACAATATAAGATAGCACAAAGGC
>NW_013858924.1:0-343 GCF_000517525.1 Limulus polyphemus
GTGTCTTTTTATTGATAGTACACAGTATTGTTAAATCTTGTGTCTTCTTTTTGAGAGTACAGAGTATCGTTAAATCTTGTGTCTTCTTATTGACAGTACATAGTATCGTTAAATCTTGTGTCTTTTTATTGATAGTACACAGTATTGTTAAATCTTGTGTCTTCTTATTGACAGTACACAGTATCGTTCAATCTTGTGTCTTCTTATTGACAGTACGTAGTATCCTTAAATCTTGTGTCTTCTTATTGATAGTACACAGTATCGTTAAATCTTGTGTCTTCTTATTGACAGTACATAGTATCGTTAAATCTTGTGTCTTTTATTGATAGTACACAGTATTGCT
>NW_013858925.1:0-344 GCF_000517525.1 Limulus polyphemus
CCACCTCACCTCCTGATGGTCAAGTTTCAGACTCTTCACTTCTGCAGGAAAGCTGACACTGTTGATGTTCAATGTGCCAGTGTAATTGAAGCTGTGTGTGCGAAGATAGTCTACAAGAGTTTCTGAAGTTTAGTACCTGTTATTCACAAGCCCCAACACAATACAATTATATTTAGTACAAACTGATTAAATCAAGTAAAGATCCAAGGAGAGTGAAAGAACAAAATTTCCAAACATAGTCTGTGAATGTGGATTCAAATTCATTGGAGAATCAAAAAGACCAACAAAAGGCAGAAATCAGTAACATAATAGACATACAAGAGCCTGTAATACTGATTTTTCTG
>NW_013858926.1:0-343 GCF_000517525.1 Limulus polyphemus
AAATAATGAGGTATCAGCGTACACATTTTACTGATAAAATAATGGGGTATCAGCGTACACATTTTACTGGTAAAATAATGGGGTATCAGCATACACATTTTACTGGTAAAATAATGAGGTATCAGCGTACACATTTTACTGGTAAAATAATGGGGTATCAGCATACACATTTTACTGGTAAAATAATGGGGTATCAGCATACACATTTTACTGGTAAAATAGTGTGGTATCAGCGTACACATTTTACTGGTAAAATAATGGGGTATCAGCATACACATTTTACTGGTAAAATAATGAGGTATCAGCGTACACATTTTACTGGTAAAATAATGGGGTATCAGCA
>NW_013858927.1:0-343 GCF_000517525.1 Limulus polyphemus
AGAATGGGTAGTACTCCTTGACACCAGGCTTAGACAAGGATTGCTAAGAAGGGGTAGTACTCCTTGACACCAGGCTTAGCCAAGGGTTACTGAGGAGGGGTGGTACTCCTTGACACCAGGCTTAGTCAAGGGTTGCTGAGGAGGGGTGGTACTCCTTGACACCAGGCTTAGCCAAGAGTTGTTGAGAAGGGTTAGTACTTCTGACACCAGGCTTAGCCAAGGGTTGCTGAGAATGGGTAGTACTCCTTGACACCAGGCTTAGACAAGGACTGCTAAGAAGGGGTAGTACTCCTTGACACCAGGCTTAGCCAAGGGTTGCTGAGGAGGGGTGGTATTCCTTGAC
>NW_013858928.1:0-341 GCF_000517525.1 Limulus polyphemus
CTGTGTACTGTCAATAAGAAGACACAAGATTTAACGATACTGTGTACTGTCAATAAGAAGATACAAGATTTAACGATAATGTGTACTGTCAGTAAGAAAACACAATATTTATTAATAATGTGTCCTGTCAATAAGAAGACACAAGATTTAACGATACTGTGTACTGTCAAAAAAAGCACAAGATTTTACGATACTGTGTACTGTCAATAATAAGACACAAGATTTAACTATACTCTGTACTGTCAATAAGAAGACACAATATTCAACGATAATGTGTACTGTTAGTAAGAAAACACAAGATTTAAAAATAATGCGTCCTGTCAATAAGAAGACACAAGATT
>NW_013858929.1:0-344 GCF_000517525.1 Limulus polyphemus
ATCATTAAGATTTATTCAATTCTATAACACATTTCATGGTTTATGTGGTCCTTCAAACCTCCTTCATATATCATTAAGTTTTATTCAATTCTATAAGACATTTCATGGTTTATGTGGTCCTTTAAACCTCCTTCATATATCATTAAGTTTTATTCAATTATAGAAGACATTTCATGGTTTATGTGGTCCTTCAAACCTCCTTCATATATCATTAAGATTTATTCAATTATAGAAGACATTTCATGGTTTATGTGGTCCTTCAAACCTCCTTCATATATCATTAAGATTTATTCAATTAAAGAAGACATTTCATGGTTTATGTGGTCCTTCAAACCTCCTTCATA
>NW_013858930.1:0-342 GCF_000517525.1 Limulus polyphemus
TAGTTACGTCTGGGAACATCTGATTCAATCTTCAAACTTTTTGTGAAGTCCGTTTCTAACTATAGTTACGTCTGGGAACATCTGAATCAATCTTGGAACCTTTTGTGAAGTCCGTTTCTAACTATAGTTACATCTGATTCAATCTTGAAACTTTTGTAAAGTCTGTTTCTAACTATAGTTACGTCTGGAAACATCTGATTTAATCATGAAACTTTTTTGTAAAGTCTGTTTCTAACTATAGTTACGTCTGGAAACATCTGATTTAATCATGAAACTTTTGTAAAGTCTGTTTCTAACTATAGTTACGTCTGGAAACATCTGATTTAATCATGAAACTTTTTT
>NW_013858931.1:0-342 GCF_000517525.1 Limulus polyphemus
TAAATCTTGTGTCTTCTTATTGACAGTACACAGTATCGTTAAATCTTGTGTCTTCTTATTGACGTTACACAGTATCGTTAAATCTCGTGTCTTTTTATTGATAGTACACAGTATTGTTAAATCTTGTGTGTTCTTATTGATAGTACAAAGTATTGCTAAATCGTGTGTCTTTTTATTAACAGTACACAGTATTGTTAAATCTTGTGTGTTCTTATTGACAGTACACAGTGTTGTTAAATCTTGTATCTTCTTATTGACAGTACACAGTATTGTTAAATCTTATGTGTTCTTATTGATAGTACACAGTATTTATAAATTCTGTGTCTTCTTATTGACAGTACA
>NW_013858932.1:0-343 GCF_000517525.1 Limulus polyphemus
CCTGTATTGTTAACTTTATGATTATTCCTGTATTGTTAACCTTTATGATTATTCCTGTATTGATAACCTTTATGATTATTCCTGTATTGTTAACTTTATGATTATTCCTGTATTGATAACTTTATGATTATTCCTGTATTGATAACCTTTATGATTATTCCTGTATTGATAACCTTTATGATTATTCCTGTATTGTTAACTTTATGATTATTCCTGTATTGTTAACTTTATGATTATTCCTGTATTGTTAACTTTATGATTATTCCTGTATTGTTAACCTTTATGATTATTCTTGTATTGCTAACCTTTATGGTTATTCCTGTATTGATAACCTTTATGATTA
>NW_013858933.1:0-344 GCF_000517525.1 Limulus polyphemus
GCTGACATGTAGACTACGAAATATATTAAATATGCTGACATGTAGACTACGAAATATATTAAATATGCTGACATGTAGGCTACGAAATGTATTAAATATGCCGACATGTAGGCTACGAAATATATTAAATATGCTGACATGTAGGCTACGAAATATATTAAATATGCTGACATGTAGACTACGAAATGTATTAAATATGCTGACATGTAGACTACGAAATGTATTGAATATGCTGACATGTAGGCTACGAAATATATTAAATATGCTGACATGTAGACTACGAAATGTATTAAATATGCCGACATGTAGACTACGAAATGTATTGAATATGCCGACATGTAGAC
>NW_013858934.1:0-343 GCF_000517525.1 Limulus polyphemus
ATGGTATTGGCATATGGATTTGGTGAATAATGATTGGTATTGGCTAATGGTTAGATGAACACTGTTTGGTATTGGCTAATGGTTAGATGAACAATGTTTGGTATTTGCTAATGGTTAGATGAATAATGTTTGGTATTGGACTAATGGTTAGATAAAAAACGTTTCGTATTGGCTAATGGTTAGATAAATAATGTTTGGTGTTGGATTATGGTTAGATAAACAAAGTTTGATTTTGGCTAATGGATAGGCGAATAATGTTTGGTCCTGGCTAATGGTTAGATAATTAATGTTTGGTGTTGGCTAATGGTTAGATAATTAATGTTATGTATTGGCTAAAGGCTCG
>NW_013858935.1:0-340 GCF_000517525.1 Limulus polyphemus
CCACAGTAACTTAAACACACGTTATAGTTCACAACGATTCACGCACTTTACTTACGGTCACTACCGCTCGCTTGACTCAATTATCCATCTCTGTATCTCACTATTTGCTATCTGCAATTATATCTCCGCTTTATTTACCTGGCTTTTATATTCTAAAATAGAGGGCGCCTAGAAAAGACTAGAGTTGCCAGGAACAGTCACGATCTTTCAAGAATCTCAGGACGTGTTACCAGAGTCACGTGACTTCCGCTGTCGTAACAATATATATATATATAGACGCAGAATCCTAAAGACATAGGTTAAATCATGTATATATATATATATATATATATATATATAT
>NW_013858936.1:0-343 GCF_000517525.1 Limulus polyphemus
ATTATTATAACTTGTTAATGAAAGCAATGATTATTATAACATATTAGTGAAAGCAAGGATTATTATAACTTATTAGTGAAAGCCATGATTATTATAACTTATTAGTGAAAGCAAGGATTATTATAACATATTAGTGAAAGCAATGATTATTATAAAATATTAGTGAAAGCAATGATTATTATAAAATATTAATGAAAGCAATGATTATTATAACTTATTAGTGAAAGCAGTGATTATTATAACTTATTAGTGAAAGCAGTGATTATTATAACTTATTAATGAAAGCAATGATTATTATAACTTATTAGTGAAAGCAGTGATTATTATAACTTATTAGTGAAAG
>NW_013858937.1:0-344 GCF_000517525.1 Limulus polyphemus
ATTCGGTAACTAGAGTTACACGTAGGTGTTCGTAGAGCTGTTGTACGAAATAACGCTAAAAATGAGTATGGTGGTAATAAATTCGGTAACTATTGTTACACCTATGTGTTCGTGGTGTTGTTGTACCAAATAACGCTAAAGATGAGTATGGGGTTACATATTCGATAGCTATTGTTACAACTAGGTGTTCATGGAGTAGTTTTATCAAGTAAGACTAAAGATGAGTATGGTGGTAATAAATTCTGAAAATAGAGTTACACCTTAGTGTTCATGGAGTAGTTGTACCAAGTAAGGCTAAAGATGAGTATGGTGGTTATAAATGCGGAAAATAGAGTCGCATCTCG
>NW_013858938.1:0-344 GCF_000517525.1 Limulus polyphemus
ACTAGTGTAGGAAATACTCAATAATCAACATGTTAGTAATTTTCATCATTGGTAGAAAATGCTGAATAATCAACATTCTAGTAATTTTCACTAGTGTAGAAAATGTTCAATAATCAACATTTTAGCAATTTTCATCATTGGTAGAAAATGTTCAATAATCAACATGTTAGCAATTTTCACTAGTGTAGGAAATACTCAATAATCAACATTTTAGTAATTTTCATCATTGGTAGGAAATACTCAATAATCAACATTTTAGTAATTTTCACTAGTGTAGAAAATGTTCAATAATCAACATTTTAGTAATTTTCACTAGTGTAGGAAATACTCAATAATCAACATTT
>NW_013858939.1:0-342 GCF_000517525.1 Limulus polyphemus
ATATTCATTCATCTTGTGTCTGTGAACAAGCTATATTCATTCATCTTGTGTCTGTGAACAAGCTCTATTCATTCATCTTGCGTCTGTTAACAAGCTATATTCGTTCATCTTGTGTCTTTTAACAAGCTATATTCATTCATCTTGTGTCTTTTAACAAGCTATATTCATTCATCTTGTGTCTTTTAACAAGATATATTCATTCATCTTGTGTCTTTTAACAAGCTATATTCATTCATCTTGTGTCTGTTACAAGCTATATTCATTCATCTTGCATCTGTGAACAAGCTATATTCATTCATCTTGTGTCTGTGAACAAGCTATATTCATTCATCTTGTGTCTTT
>NW_013858940.1:0-344 GCF_000517525.1 Limulus polyphemus
TATTGATATAGTAGAGAAAATGGAAAATAAAATAAACATTTACTGTAAAAAAAACTTTTGATATTCATATATGAGCTTTTAGAGATTATGCAAATGAAATGTGAAAACTGTAAGATAAAAAATCTTGTTTTTGTATTTCGTATAAAAATCACCTGATGTGTGAACTATTCTGGGTCCGAGTGCATATAACTACATGAAATAAAGAATTTTTTATTAGAAACAATAGAAAAAATTTAATATTTTATTTTTCTGAACATATGTACTTTTAGGAACATTCTTGTCAAATTTCAAGCAATTTCATCCATAGTTTTATTTAGGAAAGACATTTCACTAGAGCTACATAA
>NW_013858941.1:0-342 GCF_000517525.1 Limulus polyphemus
GTGTATAAAACTGCAAAAGTAGGGATTAAATTTTATAAATTTGTGATTGTGGTTTCAATTCTTGTTTCATCACTTTTTGTAGCAGGATCCCTATTTCAATTTAAAATTAATTATTTTCAATGCTCTTGTTTTTTCTTTTTATGTTATACTTGTATAAAGTATATACTTTACCATTAGAAACTGTTGCATGTCTATCCATCGACAGTGCCATCCATGGGGTTGAAAAAATGTTTAAGTACGTGCATGTTATATTTACCATTTATATTATACCTATATATATATATATATATATATATATATATATAGTATTTTATTCAGAATATAGAAAGACAGATACCCACA
>NW_013858942.1:0-343 GCF_000517525.1 Limulus polyphemus
TAAGAGTTACCGAGTGGTGAGTGCAAAGTCTTTACATGAATTAGACTTAGGACTTTGAACTGAAAGAGTTTGTGATTTTTTATATTCTTTTGAATTTAAATTTGTAGTTTTAAGCTCAATAACTTAGCATAATTTTATATTTAGTTCATAATAGTAATAATAATATGATTCAGTATTTAGAATGAAAAACTTGTGTGATTTGTACGTAATACTATTAGTACCACAAAATAATTTTATATTTTTATGCTTTGTAGTAAGACCCACACTTCTGTTGTTATTGCGTTAGAATTAAAACAGTCTAACTGATATATATATATATATATATATATATATATATATATTA
>NW_013858943.1:0-343 GCF_000517525.1 Limulus polyphemus
GCACTTCTATCATAGTGATAAGTTACATAAGGGTGTGGGTCAGCACTTCTATCGTTGCGATAATTTACATAAAGGTGTGGTAAGCACTTCTATCACAATGATAAGTTAATAAAGGTGTAGTCAGCACTTCTATCATTGCGACAAGTTAATAAAGGTGTAGTCAGCACTTCTATCAAAGTGATAAGTTACATAAGGGTGTGGGTCAGCACTTCTGTCATAGTAATAAGTTACATAAGGGTGTGGGTCAGCACTTCTGTCAGAGTCATTAGTTACATAAGGGTGTGGGTCAGCATTTCTGTCAGAGCCATTAGTTACATAAAGGTGTAGTCAGCACTTCTATCAT
>NW_013858944.1:0-343 GCF_000517525.1 Limulus polyphemus
ACCAAGTAATGGGCCACCCACTATAAACATTTTTACCAAGTAATGGGCTACCCACTATAAACATTTTACCAGGTAATGGGCCACCCACTATAAACATTTTACCAAGTAATGGGCCACCCACTATAAACATTTTACCAAGTAATGGGCCACCCACTATAAACATTTTACCAAGTAATGGGCCACCCACTATAAACATTTTACCAAGTAATGGGCCACCCACTATAAACATTTTACCAAGTAATGGGCCACCCACTATAAACATTTTACCAAGTAATGGGCTACCCACTATAAACATTTTACCAAGTAATGGGCCACCCACTATAAACATTTTACCAAGCAATGG
>NW_013858945.1:0-341 GCF_000517525.1 Limulus polyphemus
GTTAACAGTAGTGAAAGATCATCATGAGTGAGTGACACTGCCATGCTTTATGTCCTTACATTAGAGACAAGTGTTAACAGTAGTTGAAAGATCATCATGAGTGAGTGACACTGCCATGCTTTATGTCCTTACATTAGAGACAAGTGTTAACAGTGGTTGAAAGATCATCATGAGTGAATGACACTGCCATGCTTTATGTCCTTACATTAGAGACAAGTGTTAACAGTAGTTGAAAGATCATCATGAGTGAGTGACACTGCCATGCTTTATGTCCTTACATTAGAGACAAGTGTTAACAGTGGTTGAAAGATCATCATGAGTGAGTGACACTGCCATGCTTT
>NW_013858946.1:0-344 GCF_000517525.1 Limulus polyphemus
TACAATATATTAACTGCTACAGTATATATTGACTGTTACAATATATATTGACTGTTACAATATATTAACTGCTACAGTATATATTGACTGTTACAATATATTAACTGCTACAGTATATATTGACTGTTACAATATATATTGACTGTTACAATATATTGACTGTTACAATATATTAACTGTTACAATATATATTGACTGTTACAATATATATTAACTGTTACAATATATTAACTGTTACAATATATTAACTGTTACAATATATTGACTGTTACAATATATTAACTGTTACAACATATTAACTGTTACAATATATTGACTGTTATAATATATTGACTTTTACAATA
>NW_013858947.1:0-344 GCF_000517525.1 Limulus polyphemus
AAACCACGAAGTAAAAATGAAGTTTCTTACAAACCGATGTAAGTTGATAATTAGCACATTTTTACAGTGGCGCCATGTTTGTTGTAAATAAACCAGGAAGTAAAAATGAAGTTTCTTACAAACCGATGTAAGTTGATAATTAGCACGTTTTTACAGTGGCGCCATGTTTGTTGTAAATAAACCACGAAGTACAAATTAAGTTTCTTACAAACCGATGTACGTTGATAATTAGCACGTTTTGACAGTGGTGCCATGTTTGTTGTAAATAAACCACGAAGTAAAAATGAAGTTTCTTATAAACCGATGTAAGTTGATAATTAGCACGTTTTTACAGTGGCGCCATG
>NW_013858948.1:0-344 GCF_000517525.1 Limulus polyphemus
ATAATGTTAGTATTGTTTCTATATAATGTTGGTATTGTTTCTGTATAATGTTAGTATTGTTTCTATATAATGTTAGTATTGTTTCTATATAATGTTAGTATTATTTCTATATAATGTTGGTATTGTTTCTATATAATGTTGGTATTGTTTCTATTTAATGTTGGTATTGTTTCTATATAATGTTGGTATGGTTTCTATATAATGTTGGTATTGTTTCTATTTAATGTTGGTATTGTTTCTATATAACGTTGGTATTGTTTCTGTATAATGTTAGTATTGTTGCTATATAATGTTGATATTGTTTCTATATAATGTTGGTATTGTTTCTATATGATGTTCGTATT
>NW_013858949.1:0-342 GCF_000517525.1 Limulus polyphemus
TTAAATGTCACACCTGAACGCTCACATCCTTTTAATTATGTTTGAAATTATGAACATTGCTCAACATCATGAAAATTAAACCTTATTTTCAATAAGCAATCCTTAAAAATATTTGGGGGTGCTTAACTTTTTTCCAGGTGTATATATTATTTTGAAAACAAGTGCGTGCTATTTATTCATCCTTGGATTTATCACTAAAAAGTCAGACACCTACTGTTGAAGAATCATAAGCCCAACAACAACATAGTATATATTTATACTATTAAGAAATATAACTAAAAGCCTTTCTATTTGACAATTGGCAAAAAGGAAAGTTGTATATATATATATATATATATATAT
>NW_013858950.1:0-333 GCF_000517525.1 Limulus polyphemus
AAATATTACGAAGTACTGGTACAAAACGAAAAACCTCGCGTAACTCCTTTAAAACGAATAGTAGGAAGGTGAAACTTTGTATGATACTGCGGAACGAAATAGTTAATATACATACCCAATTTGGTTAAGATCCATCGATTTAGTAACCTGGGGTAGCAGGAAATCGATAACATAGTTGAATGAAAAAGCTTCACTGCAGTACACAAACTCTTTCAGAAAGACAATAAAGTAGTAAAAAAGGATCACAAAAGTCGCAGAAATGATAATACGTAGCTAAAATTTTGCATGTAATTACGCCAGTATGCAACGAACTTTCATAAAAAAATTTGAGAA
>NW_013858951.1:0-344 GCF_000517525.1 Limulus polyphemus
TAGGTGTAACTCTACTTACAGAATTTATAACCATCATACTCATCATTAGCCTTACTTGGTACAACTACTACATAAACACCTAGGTGTAACTATAGTTATGGAATTTATTACCACCATACTTATTATAGCTTTACTTGGTACAACTACTCCATGAACATCCAGGTGTAACTCTAGTTAAAGAATTTATAACCACCATACTCATCTTTAGCGTTATTTGGTACAACTACTCCATGAACACCTAGGTGTAACTCTAGTTACAGAATTTATAACCACCATATTCATATTTAGCCATACTTGATACAACTACTCCATGAACACCTAGGTGTAACTCTAGTTACAGAATT
>NW_013858952.1:0-343 GCF_000517525.1 Limulus polyphemus
AACAAAATCTTGCGGCGGAAGGACTAAAAATATTGTTATCAATATCGACAAAATCTGGTTTAAGAAGGATTAAAAAGACCATTATAAGAGTTATTAAAATATAGTATAAGAAAGGCTCCAATGACCGTTATCAAAGTCGAAAACACCTAGTTTAAGAAGGATTAAAAAGACCATTATAAATATTAATAAAATATAGTATAAGAAAGGCTTACAATACCGTCATCAAAGTCGAAAACTTCTAGTCTATGAAGGCCTAAAAAGACAGCTATGAACGTCGACAAAATCTAGTTTTAGAAAACCTAAAAACCCGTTTTCAAAGTCGACAAAATCTAGTGGAAGAAAA
>NW_013858953.1:0-344 GCF_000517525.1 Limulus polyphemus
TGAATGGTATCTGATGGCGTTATGCCACACCGAATCTATCTGATTATTTTGGTGTTAACTTTAATGGAATATGAATGGTATCTGATGACGTTATGCCACATCTAGGAAGGCTAATGTTGTTACTCGATTGTTATCAAATAATTTATATACATAGATTCTGTAAGTCTGGTTAAATGGTGTGTCGTCGTTTTTGTGAGGAATTCTGTATGTCGGATATTAGGTTGTTATTTTAGCAGAAAAGTGGTAGTCTTTTGGAGATGATTCGTTTCCTAAGTTTGCCTAGACAACTTGTCAGGGTTCGAGCTTTCTGGTGATGTTTTAGAGATGACTGTAATTTTGGCTTC
>NW_013858954.1:0-465 GCF_000517525.1 Limulus polyphemus
CGTTCTTCTTGTTTCTTTTCTCGTTCTTCTTGTTTCTTTTCTTTTTCCTCCAACAACTGCTGTAATTTCTCTTCTCGTTCTTCTTGTTTCTTTTTTTCCTCCAACAACTGCTGTAATTTCTCTTCTTGTTTATTTTCTTTTTCCTCTAACAACTGCTGTAATCTCTCTTGTTTATTTTGCTGTTCGAGGTGCCATTGTTGTAGGTTTTCTTGCCACTTCTGTAATCATTCTTCTTGTTTCTTTTCTTTTTCCTCCAACAACTGTTGTAATCTCTCCTCTTCTTGTTTATTTTCTCGTTCTTCTTGTTTCTTTTGCTGTTCTTGTATTGCTGCCATTAAGTCTGCTATGCTGTTGTTTGATTTGCCGCTTCTCGTTTCCATTTTTTTATCCCACTTCTGAAACCAATTTGTCACGTCTCCGTTCCTTAATTGATTTTCCGTAACTTCGTTCCGACGAAACTTTAGC
>NW_013858955.1:0-337 GCF_000517525.1 Limulus polyphemus
CACACACACACATATATATAAAGACACACACACACACATATATATAAAGACACACACATATATATATATAAAGACACACACATATATATATAAAGATACACACACACATATATAAAGACACACACACACACATATACATATAAAGACACACACACACACATATATATAAAGACACACACACACACACATATATATAAGACACACACACACATATATATAAAGACACACACATATATATATAAAGACACACACATATATATATAAAGACACACACACATATATATAAGACACACACACATATATATATATAAGACACACACACATATATATGTATATA
>NW_013858956.1:0-339 GCF_000517525.1 Limulus polyphemus
TGGAAAACATTAGTAAATTTAAAAGCGAATTAGATACGTTAAAGAACGGATTTATTGTCTGTTACACAAGGAGGATACATTGACCATCGACTTAATCAGCCCCAGACAATGGCAAGCCCCTTACAAAGCCCGCAGCTAAACCCTAATGCAGACATATTCAGTCCCGTTAGAAGTCACATCCCAGATATGAATGTCAGTACTAGGAATGATCCAGTGCGAAGGAAGCCACAAGAATTCGATTGGAAGGCACCGTGGGAAGCATATAGAGCACAGTTTGAGTTACTGGCAGAGATGATCGGATGGACAGAGGAACAGAAAGCTGTATATCTGGCAACGAGC
>NW_013858957.1:0-344 GCF_000517525.1 Limulus polyphemus
CAAAATTTATGTTGCCAACGCATTCCACTAAGCTCGATCTCCCACCAACCCAAACAGCTCCCCAAACCATCACGCTGAAACCACTATGCTTCACAGTTAGCTGCAATCTGTTGAGCCAAAACTCTTGGTGAGGCATTCTCCAGACCCATATCATTCGACTGTCCGAAAATTGAGCGAATCTTGACGACCCGGACGCTGCTCAGTTGTTTCCTTGCCGTGTTTCCTGAACTGCACGATGATTATGTTGACTGTCGAAAGCGGGATTCCCAAATTCTGCGAAATTTGCTGCTGACTTATTCCATCATCTGCTTGACCAACTATCCTTCCTCTGACAAAAATCTGAC
>NW_013858958.1:0-338 GCF_000517525.1 Limulus polyphemus
CGAATCAGATGGTCCATGGTGGAGTGCTGTCAACAGAACCTATACTGGGTGGGCGTGAGGAGTGTGTTCGATTTGAGGAAACAAACAAGATGAGCATTAATCATCCTCTCTAAGACCTTACAAAGACAGCTAGTCAAAGCAATGGGATGATCATTAGAAGGAATCTTGGGATCCTTTCCCAGGGTTAGAAAAAGGGAGTACAATAGCCTGGCACCAAACATCAGAAAAAACATGCTCCTGTCAGATCCAGTTAAAAATAACCAGAAGAATAACAATAGAGGCATAAGAGAGATGGCGCAGTATCTCATATTGAACATCATCAGGTCCAATCGATGCAC
>NW_013858959.1:0-343 GCF_000517525.1 Limulus polyphemus
ATACTAGAGAAACACAGAACAATGAGTAATGGCCGAGTGAAGCTGGGATACTAGAGAAACACAGAACAATGAATAATGACCGAGTGAAGTTGGGATACTAGAGAAACATAGAACAATGAATAATGACCAAGTGAAGTTGGGATACTATAGAAACACAGAACAATGAATAATGACCGAGTGAAGCTGGGATACTAGAGAAACACAGAACAATGAATAATGACCGAGTGAAGTTGGGATACTAGAGAAAAACAGAACAATGAATAATGACCAAGTGAAGCTGGGATACTAGAGAAACACAGAACAATGAATAATGACCGAGTGAAGTTGGGATACTAGAGAAACA
>NW_013858960.1:0-344 GCF_000517525.1 Limulus polyphemus
TATGGCTTTGAAAAAGATTCTGTACCGAGGTAATTCTTCAAGCGCTTATATAGTATCGAGATTCTTCAAGTTAATTATTTTTTTGTGGTTTGTGCATTATTTAAGATGTTTCTACTATTATCTATTGCTCTTCGTGTTATTTCTAGCTTTCTGGAGGGAAAGCAGCTAATAATCACCATCCACCACCAACTCTTGGGCTATTCTTTTACCAACGAATAGTGGGATTGACCGTCACAATATGACGCCCCCACGGCTGAATGGGCGAGCATATTTGGTGGAAAAGGCATTTGAACCCGTGACCCTCAGATTGCGAGTCAAGCGCCCTAACCACCTGACCATGCTGG
>NW_013858961.1:0-340 GCF_000517525.1 Limulus polyphemus
ATTTCTGTAACTTTTACCTCTGAACGTTGTGATCGGAAATTCTCACCTCCTACAAGACACCGCGTTTTTGATCCCAAGAAACCCACTTTAATAGAATAAAGTTTTAAGTCGGTTTGAATGGGTGACAAAGAAAACTTTATTAAAACTTTAACATAGTAGATAATGGACAACGATACGAAAAGATTGTGTCACCATTAATATAAAAAAAAAAATGCTAGCTTTGATGTCGTGTCACTTCTCACTGAAGTTACCACCAATGAAACTTGGAATATTTCATTTGATCTCTACATTAAAGACGTTAATTCCCATCCCCATCACACTAGTTTTGATACATGTCGTG
>NW_013858962.1:0-344 GCF_000517525.1 Limulus polyphemus
TACGTTTTCTTTTAGGGAATGTATTATCGACAGTATAGTGTAATGTACTATTGTGATAAACGGTAACAAGAGCCTGTTTAAGGATTTCATTATAAGACGTGAGACACTTCATCGACAGTCTAGAGTAATGTTTCATTAGTAGTCTTGTGAGACACTTCATCGATAGTGTTGTGTTTCCTTAGTAACTGTGTGAGACACATCATCGACATTCTAGTGTAGTGTTTCATTAGTAGTCTTGTGAAACACTTCATCGACAGACTAGTATAGTGTTTCATTAGTAGCTGTGTGAGATACTTCATCGACAGTCTAGTGTATTGTTTCATTGGTAGCCTTGTGAGACACTT
>NW_013858963.1:0-248 GCF_000517525.1 Limulus polyphemus
GACACAAGATTTAACGATACTGTCTTCTGTCAATAAGAAGACACAAGATTTAACGATACTGTGTACAGACAATAAGAAAAGACAAGATTTAACGATACTATGTACTTTCAATAAGAAGACACAAGATTTAACAATACTGTGTACTGTCAATAAGAAGACACAAGATTTAACAATACTGTGTACTATCAATAAGAAGACACACGATTTAGCAATACTGTGTACTATCAATAAAAAGACACAATATTCAA
>NW_013858964.1:0-344 GCF_000517525.1 Limulus polyphemus
ATACACAAGTACTCGGGACAAGTCCTCTGGGCAAGTCCAGCGACATCAGCGCGACAGCTTCCTTGCGGCTTTCACTGCCACGCATCATAACATGCCTCGCTCGTTAGTGGACTTGGCAGACAGACAAGATTAGGCAGACAAACCAATAAGATGCCTACAGCACGACCGCCACTGAGCCCGGTTTCTCGCCATATCCTGCAGCGTTAACAGGGAGTCTAACCCTGCCAACTGAAGCTAATCTACTTGTAAGCCCTTTCGTCTGACGGCTCCAGGTCAGTGCCTGGCCCCCACGTACTCTACGCCAGCTAGGATTGGGGGTAGCAAAGAGTGTCCTATGTGGGAAG
>NW_013858965.1:0-451 GCF_000517525.1 Limulus polyphemus
TTAGTAGAGGTAAGTTTGAGGAATTAAAACAAGAAATTTATAGCATTTCATTTGGGTAACGATGAAACCACTTAGTGTTTTGTTATAAGGTAAACTCTGACATGTACAGAAAAAAAAAAACGATGGCATGTTAATTGATATTTCTTATGCAAATCTTAACAGCGAACCCATCTGAAAACCAAAGTAACGTCATGAGATATTTAATGAATTTAAGTAAAAAGCTCTACTTACTACATGCACAAGTTCCTGAATTATATGGACCACCTGAGAAAAACAAACCAAACGTCTCTTTACATCCATTTATTCGCAGCTGTAAATCACCATCTGCTCGTTTATTCCAGTTACATTTAAAAGAGGGTTTAGCAGATAGTGATTTAAAAGAGGGTTTAGTAATTGGAATAAACGAGCAGATAGTGGTAACTGGAATAAACGATTAAACCCTCTTTTAAAT
>NW_013858966.1:0-343 GCF_000517525.1 Limulus polyphemus
GTATTATTGTTATTAGATAAATTAATGTATTATTGTTATTAGAAAAATGAATGTATTATTGTTATTAGATAAATTAATGTATTATTGTTATTAGAAAAATGAATGTATTATTGTTATTAGATAAATGAATGTATTATTGTTATTAGATAAATGAATGTATTATTGTTATTAGATAAATGAATGTATTATTGTTATTAGATAAATTAATGTATTATTGTTATTAGATAAATGAATGTATTATTGTTATTAGATAAATGAATGTATTATTGTTATTAGAAAAATGAATGTATTATTGTTATTAGATAAATTAATGTATTATTGTTATTAGAAAAATGAATGTATT
>NW_013858967.1:0-341 GCF_000517525.1 Limulus polyphemus
AACGTAAAAACACGGGTAATACACGTCTACAGTTACTATTTATTTTATAATACAACATAAAAACACGTGTAATACACTTCTACAGTTACTATTTATTTTATAATACAACGTAAAAACACGGGTAATACACTTCTACAGTTACTATTTATTTTATAATACAACGTAAAAAACACGGGTAATACACTTCTACAGTTACTAGTTATTTTATAATACAACATAAAAAACACTGGTAATACAGTTCTACAGTTAATATTTATTTTATAATACAACGTAAAATACACGGGTAATACACTTCTACAGTTACTATTTATTATATAATACAACGTAAAATACACGGGTAA
>NW_013858968.1:0-344 GCF_000517525.1 Limulus polyphemus
TAATTTCTCTTCTTGTTTATTTTCTTTCTCCTCCAACCACTGCTGTTGTCTTTCTTCTTGTTTCTTTTCTTTTTCTTCCAACAACTGTTGTAATTTCTCTTCTCGTTCTTCTTGTTTCTTTTGCTGTTCTTGTATTGCTGTCATCAAGTCTGCTATGCTGTAGTTTGATTGGCCGCTTTTCTCGTTTCCATTTTTTTTGTTCCACTCTCTGACACCAATTTGTTACGTCTCCGTTTGTTAGTTGATTTTTTCCGTAACTTCGTTCCACGAAACTTTAACGACACAAGTCTTTACTTAATAAAACTGGTTTATTCTTTCCGAATATAACTTTACGATACACTTGA
>NW_013858969.1:0-378 GCF_000517525.1 Limulus polyphemus
CACCGTTCTGTTTGTGTTTATAATCTAGTCTTCATTGTTTGACACTGTTCTGTTTATGTTTATAATCTCGTCTTCATTGTTTGGCACCGTTCTGTTTGTGTTTATAATCTCGTCTTCATTGTTTGACACTGTTCTGTTTATGTTTATAATCTCGTCTTCATTGTGTGACACTGTTCTGTTTGTGTTTATAATCTCGTCTTCATTGTTTGACACTGTTCTGTTTGTGTTTATAATCTCGTCTTCATTGTTTGGCACTGTTCTGTTTATGTTTATAATCTCGTCTTCATTGTTTGACACTGTTCTGTTTGTGTTTATAATCTCGTCTTCATTGTTTGACACTGTTCTGTTTATGTTTATAATCTCGTCTTCATTGTTTGA
>NW_013858970.1:0-342 GCF_000517525.1 Limulus polyphemus
GAATTTTGATTTTGTGTTTGTAAATTCTGTATATTCAATTAAGTTATTGTTTATTGGTTTAATGTAAGTGGCTATTGTTCGGGACGAACAATACTAAGGAAGGGGCAGCGTTACGACAGCGGAGGTCACGTGACGCTAGTAGCACGTCATGCGTTTCTAGAACGTTCGTGAAACCTCGAGAGGCTACTAGATATGCGATAGTCTTGTATATAAGCCGCCAAGAACTGGCGGCAACAATATAATTGAACTGCGGACAGAGAGACACGTATTGTTGAGTCGAGCACGTGAGTCGTTCGTTGTGAATTATAGCGTGACTGTGAAAATTAAGTGTATTGCAAAGTT
>NW_013858971.1:0-344 GCF_000517525.1 Limulus polyphemus
AAGTCTTAATAAATTATGGTATAATAATCGCCTTCATGTATTTTAACCATGCCTTAATAAAGTATGTCTATGCATTTTACCCATGCATTAATAAAGTATGTCTACGCATTTTATCCATGTCTTAATAAAGTTTGGTATAATCATCGTGTAGATTTATTTTACTTATGTCTTAGTGAAGTATGTTATAATCATCGATTTCATGTATTTTACCCATGTCTTATTAAAGTATGGTATAATCATCGAGTTGTTGTATTTTACCCATGTCTTAACAAATTATGGTATAATCATCGTGTCTATGTATTTTACCCATGTATTAATAAATTATGGTATAACAATCGTCTTCA
>NW_013858972.1:0-345 GCF_000517525.1 Limulus polyphemus
GCTTTCTCACAGTCTATGTATTTTATTTTTTACATTTTCCCTAAAATTTCTGCTTTCTCACGCTCTCTATATTTTACTTTTTACATTTTTCTTAAAATTTCTGCTTTCTCACGGTCTATGTATTTTATTTTTTACATTTTCCCTAACATTTCTGGTTTCTCACGCTCTCTATATTTTATTTTTACATTTTGCCTAAAATTTCTGCTTTCCCACGCTCTCTATATTTTATTTTTTACATTTTCCCTAAAATTTCTGCTTTCTCACGCTCTCTATATTTTATTTTTACATTTTCCCTAAAATTTCTGCTTTCTCACAGTCTATGTATTTTATTTTTACATTTTCCCT
>NW_013858973.1:0-345 GCF_000517525.1 Limulus polyphemus
GTTGAAAGGTAGAAAATGAAGTAAAGCAATATTATTTGTGAGAAAAGTAATTTAAATATGTGCTAAAATAAAATGTACGATTTTCAGTGTGGTTGTGGTGAAATTTAGTTCCCTCAAAACAAGTAGTTTTTAAGGCATCATTTTAAATATGAAGTTTTCTTTATAATCTTCTCTAGAAGGTGTACATCCTTTATACAACCATGAATACTGTATTTGTGACAGGCTAGAATTTATATGCTGGTGTCATTCTTTTCAACTAACATTACTTTTATTAGGTTTGCATGATGTTTGTGTTATCACTGGTTTCATCAGTTTTCTGTATTCAATTAGTTTTTACCTCCCCCT
>NW_013858974.1:0-344 GCF_000517525.1 Limulus polyphemus
AAACAAGGAAACTCATTACAGAGTTTACACTTCATTTGTATCTTGTTGTTTGTAAGGCAGAGTCTGCATCTTTTTCTATCACCTTTCTCAACAAAGGTGGGGTAATGCCTTCCAACAGTTAATCTCAGAGTTGAAGAGTCGTGAACAGTCCTTGCAAGTGGTGTACCACAAGGACCTGATCTGCTTTGCGTTGTTTGTTATGTATTACTGTGTTCTTGTAACTAGTACACATGTTCATCCGTTGTTTGTTATGTGTTACTGTGTTCTTGTAACTAGAACACATGTTCGTCCATTGTATTGTTATGTGTTACTGTGTTCTTGTAACTAGAACACATATTCGTCCA
>NW_013858975.1:0-341 GCF_000517525.1 Limulus polyphemus
GGTTGTGTTCCCTCAGTGAAACATTATTCAACCCCTAATACAAGTCGTGTTCCCTCAATGAAAATATTATTCAACCCCTAATACATGTACGTGTTACCCTCAGTGAAAACATTATTCAACCCCTAATACAGGTTGTGTTCCCTCAGTGAAAACATTATTCAACCCCTAATACATGTCGTGTTCCCTCAGTGAAAACATTATTCAATCACTAATACAGGTCGTGTTTCCTTAGTGAAAACATTATACAACCCTAATACATGTCGTGTTCCCTCAGTGATAACATTATACAACCCCTAATACATGTCGTGTTTCCTCAGTGAAAACATTATTCAACCCCTAAT
>NW_013858976.1:0-602 GCF_000517525.1 Limulus polyphemus
ACCTGATGATGACAAAACCTTGTCGAAACGTTGTACATTTGCTGTCATGTTAAACTTATATTAAAGTTTTTCTTCATTACCCATTTAAGCCGTCTCCAGCCATTATTAAAATGACTGTTTACTTATGACATATTGATAACAAAATGACTGTTTATTTATGACATATTGATAACAAAATGAGTGTTTATTTATGACATATTGATAACAAAATGACTATTCATTTATGACACATTAATAACAAAATGACTGTTTATTTATGACACATTAATAACAAAATGACTGTTTATTTATGACACACTAATAACAAAATGACTGTTTACTTATGACATATTAATAACAAAATGACTGTTTATTTATGACATATTGATAACAAAATGACTGTTTATTTATGACATATTGATAACAAAATGACTATTCATTTATGACACATTAATAACAAAATGACTGTTTATTTATGACACATTAATAACAAAATGGCTGTTTATTTATGACACACTAATAACAAAATGACTGTTTACTTATGACATATTAATAACAAAATGACTGTTTATTTATGCCATATTGATAATAAAATGACTATTCATTTATGACACATTAATATC
>NW_013858977.1:0-345 GCF_000517525.1 Limulus polyphemus
CAAAAATTAACCAGCAAACAATATGGATACGTGAAAGAAAGAGGCGAGATAACTGACAACCAGGCAACAGTAAAAATTAAAAAAAGAAAAGACAAGCTCAAGAAACAATAATAAAGTTTAAAAAATTGAAGGCAATCAAGAAGTTTGATTTTCTAGTCCAGATTTTCAAAAATTAACCAGCAAACAATATGGATACGTGAAAGAAAGAGGCGAGATAACTGACAACCAGGCAACAGTAAAAATTAAAAAAAGAAAAGACAAGCTTGGGTTCCTCCATTTCTATGTTTTATAAACTATTGTTATTGGTATACTAAATATATGTGACTTAATACGACCTATACTAAA
>NW_013858978.1:0-619 GCF_000517525.1 Limulus polyphemus
ATTAGGAAATAATAACTTAGTGGTACTACAGATACATTAGGAAATAATAACCTAGTGATACTATAGACACTTGAAGATGCAATAGTCTACTGATACTATAGACACTTTAGGAAGCAATAACCTAGTGATACTATAGATACATTAGGAAATAATAACCTAGTGATACTATAGACACTTGAACATGCAATAGTCTACTAATACTACAGACACTTTAGGAAGCAATAACCTAGTGATACTATAGATACATTAGGAAATAATAACCTAGTGATACTATAGATAATTTTGGAAATAACAACCTAATGATACTATAGACCTTTAGGAAATAATAACGTAGTGATACAATAGATACATTAGGAAATAATAACTTAATGGTACTACAGATACATTAGGAAATAATAACCTAGTGATACTATAGACACGTTATGAAGCAATAATCTAGTGGTACTATAGACACTTTAGGAAATAATAACCTAGTGATACTATAGATACATTAGGAAATAATAACTTAGTGATACTATAGACACTTTAGGAAATAATAACCTAGTGATACTATAGATACTTTAGGAAATAATAACTTAGTGATACTATAGATACTTTAGAATGCAATAGTTTAGTGATA
>NW_013858979.1:0-342 GCF_000517525.1 Limulus polyphemus
CTACGTGATTATTTCATCAAACCAACAATTAAGCTTCTCTAACTGATAAAGCTGTGTATCGACAGCTACGTGATTATTTCATCAAACCAACAATTAAGCTTCTCTAACTGATAAAGCTGTGTATCGACACACATGATTATTTCATCAAACCAATAATTAAACTTTTCTAACTAATGAAACTGTGTATCAACAGCCACGTGATGATTACATCAACACAATAAATATTAAACTTCTCTAACTAATAAAGCTGTGTATTGACAGCCACGTGATGATTACATCAACACAATAATTATTAAAGTCTTCTACTAACTAATAAAGCTGTGTATCGACAGCTACGTGATG
>NW_013858980.1:0-342 GCF_000517525.1 Limulus polyphemus
AGAAAAAATACTTGGAAGTTCAGTTATCTCTCAATAGATGAATAAAAAAATTAAGAAAGAAATACTTTGAAGTTCAGTTATCTCTCAATATATGGTGACTGTACTGAACTATTATTAAGAACCTTTACTTAAAATACAATAGAAGTAAGTACTGTCACTACTTTATATTTGCACAACAAACACGTCCTGATGCTCGTCCAATAACTATCAATTTAAATTCGTTTGTGTTCATTCCAGAATGAAAGATGCATACTTTATGTTTAGTTCATAATTTTTTATGGTGGTTGCGAGATCGTTCTACATTTTTCGGACCCGAACAGAAATTGATTACTGAAGACAGTA
>NW_013858981.1:0-343 GCF_000517525.1 Limulus polyphemus
CACAATTGCAAAGTTAAGCGTCCCTTATATGACGTCATTTTAGTGTCTACTGACTGACTGACAGACGACACACTACTGGATAGAGGTGCAAATGGTTAAAACAGGTGACCCCTCCAAACGGTCTTCCATCCAGTTTCGGGAAAATTATAATGTCAAAGAGGATGTTTGTACCATTTTATCTGGATTGTTTCCTCATCTCACAGGTTGAAACATTTTGAGAACATCATTGAGATTAGTCTGTTTGACTATTCAATTATTTTGAAATCATTCCAGATTTTTTCTTCGTACAAAGCTATTCAATGTTTATATGCACATAGCCGTCTTTAAATTTGAACTAATAACT
>NW_013858982.1:0-344 GCF_000517525.1 Limulus polyphemus
ATTTCACTTTGAACATGTACAACCACCCAAATTAAATGATTTTACCTTGAGAACGTATAGAACACCCAAATTAAACGATTTCACTTTGAATGTATAGAACCACCTAAATTAAACGATTTCACTTTGAACATATAGAACCACTCAAATTAAGCGATTTTACCTTGAGAACGTATAGAACACCCAAATTAAGCGATTTTACCTTGAGAACGTATAGAACACCCAAATTAAGCGATTTTAACTTGAGAACGTATAGAACACCCAAATTAAGCGATTTTACCTTGAGAACGTATAGAACACCCAAATTAAGCGATTTCACTTTGAACATGTAGAACCACTCAAATTAA
>NW_013858983.1:0-344 GCF_000517525.1 Limulus polyphemus
TTCTCTCTTCCATTATCACAATACAATCAGTGATAAATTCTTTTACATTACCACATTGTATCCAGAGCTTTAAATTGTTCTCTTTTACGTCAAAAGTCCACATAGGCGGGTTCAGTTAATTTAGAACACCCTTTGACAAGACAAATTATTATCCTCTACTCTGTGCCCCCAGGGGCACAGTGGTATGTCTCCAGACTTACAATGCTAGAAACCGGGTTTTGATACCCGTGGTGGGCAGAGCACAGATAGCCCTTGTGTAGCTTTGTGCATAATTAAAAACAATCCTCTACTCTGTTATCACAGTATAATTAGTGATGAATTCAGTTACTTTACCCCATGGGTTA
>NW_013858984.1:0-345 GCF_000517525.1 Limulus polyphemus
GCAAAGTCACAAGGTATTCGTGGCGTTAATTTTCAGTATTATAGACCTACCCCCCACAAACTTACCTGACCTTAGCATCATGAACGCTCTAACTATGAAACAAATTACAACATTAAAATATAGCTAAGAACAATACTGTTACGACAGCGGAAGTCACGCGACGCTGGGAGCATGCGCACTGGAGTTTCTAGAAGGATCATGAATTATCGAAGAACCCCGCGAATGTCCGAGTGTTTACGAGGCGCCCTCTTTTTTAGATATAAGCCAGTGATAGAGAGATATGCAGATAGAATAAAGAGATGGATAACAGAGTCAAGCGAACAGTAGGCACCGTAAGTAAAGTGT
>NW_013858985.1:0-344 GCF_000517525.1 Limulus polyphemus
TATAATATACGTTGTGTGGCTTAGCTTTGTTTACTGTTGATGATGAAAGTCTTATTGTAAGTATTGTAGCTTATATTACTGATGATGATGAAACTCTTATTGTAAGTATTGTAGTTTATGTTACTGATGATGATGAAAGTCTTCTTGTAAGTATTGTACCTCATGTTACTGATGATGATGAAAGTCTTATTGTAAGTATTGTAGCTGATGTTACTGATGATGAAGGAAGGCTTCTTGTAAGTATTGTAGTTTATGTTACTGATGATGAAGGAAGGCTTCTTGTAAGTATTGTAGTTTATGTTACTGATGATGAAGGAAGGCTTCTTGTAAGTATTATAGTTTAT